>NW_013670366.1:63923-66164 GCF_000517525.1 Limulus polyphemus
CCAGAGAGGAACTACTGTGTAACATGGAGGGAACTCCTTGCTATAGTAAAGAGTCTGACATATTTCCATCCTCTGTGGTGCCAGGTTTACCATCAGGAAAGACCATGCTGCGTTACGCTGATTAAGATCATTAAAGAACCCAGAGGGACAAATGGCATGTTGGATTGGAAAGATAGACCAGTATAATTATGATATTGAATACAGAGAAGGAAAATCTTATTGAAACGCCAACAGACTGAGTCGAAGACCCTGTAAAAATGACTGCAGACATTGTTGCAAAAGAGAGGTTGAACTAACCAGGTGCCATCAAGCTGAAGTCAAAGTGACTGAAGGAGTTGATGATGGTGAAGTAGAACCAGGTATAGATATTAAAGCAGAGCAGGAGAAGGTATCTAGCTTAAGCCCTGTGACAAAGAACCATTGGGCACAATGGGACCAGTTGAAGCTTGAAGATGGTATTCTTCTCCGGAGATGGCAAAGTGACAACCTGGCAAACGGTTATACCAATTAAGTTACGGGAAGTTGTGCTGCATCAATCCCATGATACTGTAACAGGAGGACATCTCGGAGTTAAGAAAACATTGAGTCACCTATGACACAGATTTTTCTGGATAGGTATGAGGCAAGATGTGGAAGAATGGTGCAGGACATGCAGTACATGTTGTGCTAAAAGGGGACCCAAGCATAAGGGACGTGCTCCAATGAAGTTATATCAAGTTGGCGCACCAATGGAAAGAGTAGCCGTTGACATTGCCGGTCCTTTGCCTCAAACTCGTGCTGGAAACAAGTACATTTGTGTGGTGATGGATTATTTCAACAAGTGGCCTGAGGCATATGCAATGCCAAATCAGGAAGCTACAACTGTAGCTTCGGCTATTAGTGACTTCTTCTTCAGATTTGGTATGCCATATGAACTGCATTCAGATCAAGGCCGTAACTTTGAATCAGCTGTGTTCCAAGAATGCTGCAAGTTGTTTGGCATACGAAAGACCAGGACAACGTCACTTCACCCACAGTCTGATGGGATGGTAGAAAAGTACAACTGGACACTGGGACAGGAATTGGCAAAGTTTTGTAATAGCCGTCAAGATGACTGGGATGTCTTACTCCCTCCACTGTTGATGGCCTATAGGACAGCAGAGCAGGAAACCACTGGATACACTCCAGCAAAGTTGATGTTTGGTCGGCAACTTCGGTTGCCAGTGGATCTGTTAACAGGACGCCCACCTTATGAAGAGTTGCCTGAGAATGTGTCAGAGTTTGTGAAAGTGTTATCGGAAAGGATGGATGATATTCACCATCAAGTGCGTTCAAACTTGATAACGTCTGCTGATTCCATGAAGATATGTTATGATAAGAGATCTACTGAAGTCAGCTTCGAACCAGGAGACATGGTGTGGTTGTATAATCCCAGGAAGACTAAAGGGAAGTCTCCTAAGTTGTCATCTGCATGGGAAGGCCCATATGACATTGTTGATCGTCTCTCAGATGTGACTTTCCAAATAAAATTTGGTCGGCGAGGTAAGCCAAAGGTGGTGCATGCTAACAGGTTTGGCATTATCACAGTCCAGGACATTTCAATTGGAACGAAGTGAACAAAGGAACAAATGACGCTGCTGGAGACGTGTCACCTGACAAAGCCACTGTCGAAGAAGAAACTTTACCTGGTTTTGAGAAGGAAAACAGTGAAACCGTTTATGAAGTTACTACCAATGATGTGACTGCTACCGATAATGGGACATTTCCTGATGGAGCAGATGAACCCCACGTGAAGCAGAAGCCAATGAGATGGAGATCAGTACGAAAGAAGAAACATTCCGTAAAATTAGGAGACTTTGTTGTATTTGAATTTTGTGTTTGTAAATTCTGTACATTTAATTAAGTTAATTTGTTAATTATCTATTGGTTTAATGTAAGTGGCTATTGTTTGGGACAACTGGGGAAGGGGCAGTGTTACGACAGCGGAAGTCACATGACACTGGTGGTGTGTGCGAGGAGTTTCTCGAATGATCGTGACTATCCTAGTTTGTTCGGTATGCCCTCTTTTTTAGTATATAAGCCTGGCAGATAAAAGAAGAGATGGATATGCAGATTGACTGAAGATAGAAATAATTAAGTCAAGCGAACAGTAGGCACCATAAATAAAGTGTGTGAATCACTTTGATTTATAGCATGTGTTATAAAATTTGTTAAGTGTATTAGAAAGTTGTATCGAGAAAGAATAAACTAGTTTTAATTAAG
>NW_013670366.1:66656-76060 GCF_000517525.1 Limulus polyphemus
TTAATTTTTTTATATTGCTATTATTTCCTATATATTGCATCACATTATCATTTTCTCTGTTTCCTACCACCTTATTTCATTTTTATCTTTATAAAAATTGGTTAATGTTTCTAATAACTATTATCACACTTAAGTCTTTTATGTACTGTACACACCTCTTTGTTACAGACTAAACCTGACACTAACAACTCTAGGCTATGATTGGCTATTTCTCAAGGCTAACTTGTATTGAACATACGGTTTATGTGACGTTGACATCCGTGCCTATATATTTCATTTCACTCATTAAACCTAACCCTTTAAGAAGATTAATGAACTATTCAAGAGCACTCAAGTTTTGAGTCTCTTTTTGAAATTCATTACTCAGAGGGCTGCGATGTGTCTAAAAGGTAGTTCCAATTAAAAGCAACTAAATTATCATTTCTGACATTAATTGCTTGGTTCTCACAGGTTATAGAAACCGGAGAAAGTCAGTTAATTTTATATTTTGTAATTTGGCCTGGGAAGCATCAAGAAATTTCATTTTACAGACAAAAATGATGAGAAGTCAATGTGGGACACAGATGGCAGAAAAATAAATTATCATTAACCCCAAAAAATCGTATATAGGTTAATTCTGGTGCATTGTTTTGTTTACATTGATCTGTTTACTATTAAATTTTCGTGGAGCATATGAAGACGATTGTAATACTAATAGTTTATGTAAACAAGTAGCTAGGTTTTAGTTTAAATGGAGCATAAGGGCTCTGGATAAGGCTTTGTCTCATGTTTTTAAAACTTGATCATAAAGGATTGTTTTACTAAAGTCTAAAACTAAAAACCTTTAGCAAATTACTATTTAGAGATAGGCTGTTATTTTCATCTTGTAAATTTTAGTAAATTAATAAAACAGTCCCCAGGTCAGTAATCTTAGAAGGAACACAGTATTTTGTGTTTATTACATCAATGGCATATTTGTGGAGGAAAAATTTGAAAGAAGTCTAAATGAAAACAAAGTTATTTTGGTAATGTCTAACAGTTCAAAAATAAAACAAATGTTCACAGGTTTGGGGAGTTTTTATTTCGCATCTGTACCTACATCTATTAAATTAGTTAACAAAAATAACCAGAATAAGTATAAAAATTAATAATTTATCACTACAATTCATTTTGAATAGTTACAAAACATTTTATCCTGTAAATATGAATGTAATTCATCCATTTAAGTTTATACTTTCATTTATCACATGCTCACTGGTAATCTTGATATCATGACTAATAAATATTTACAGTTGTTAATGAGTAAAGATCCAAAATTTCTTGAATATTCGGAAATTAATTGGAAATGTACCAAAAATAATAATTATTACTTTACACATTAAAGTTTTACATAAATGAAGTAAAAGAGAGAACTTACCATGTATAATTTACTCAAAGAGATTCAGCATTAGCAAAAATGAATGTGCCATAAGTATGAAAGAAGTTATGGATCATTTAGGTTATTTATATAGTGTATATTTCACACACCTCAGCAGATAAAGCAGCTAACAGTTTTGTTTTCATTTATAAAAAGTTTTGCATTTAACTTTATGTAAAGAATTAGGGTTTAATTTGAATACATTAAAGTTTTTGGGTAATGTGGTTTATAAATACTTTAAAACCAATACAGCATGTATCATAAATACATTTCAATTTTATCATATTTTGGTGTACATTCAAATAAATCAAACAGTGTTATAACTAAGTTTTTTGTATTTCTGAATTATGTAAAACACCATACAAATACAGATTTATTGCTGGATTTATGAACTAAAATAAGTAGTGGTCTGAAATCCATTAAAAAACGTTTAAATAAAGACTACAGTGTTATCACTGAGAGATCTAGTATTAGTTCATTTATAATCCTCAGTAAATCCATTGAATGTAGAAAGAGAATTAAAAACTTTGAAGCTATAGCAATAGAAACGTGTCATTTCAGTTATGCTTACCCTAGGCTCCTTATTGATAACATTAAAAGTCTTTCATCAACAATTTCAAGGTTATTTAATAATTTGGGTAAATTTCTACTCCAAACACACAACTTTCTATGGTAATGTCACTTGCATAAAGTACCACTTTGACATTAAATAAATTCTTGCAGGACTTTTAATTGATAATACATTTCTGCATTTTGGCCAATATTGGGAATTCTAATGAGAGATGATTGTAGCCTGCAAGTTGCAGATTTGTATTTATTTCCATACACTACGTACCTTACTAAGAAAGACTAAAGTAAATCTTTACACATGAGTCATGCTAGCAGATATATAGATGATATTCTTGTACTGAATATCAAGGTTTTTTACACACAGCCTCTTACAAATATATCCACTAAACATCACTCTAGAAAAACCTCTTCCATTTGGTGAAAGTGTAGTCTACTGCAGAAGAAATGGCATATCAAAGACTAGATTAGACCTATATGTCATTCATGGATTCATTCTTTTCTTCACTGAATTTACACATTTTAGTGAAGAAAGAAAAAGTTCACAAATAAGAATATATCTTAATTGGACTGAAATTAAGGCAGTGAAACTAAAAGTGCAAAAATTTCATATTTATTGTGTGTTTAATGTTATTGAAATAAAAATAATTTATTTACATTCTAAGAATTCTATTTTCACCATGCATTGTCCTTTTCCTGTAGAGCTAGTATCAGAAGAAGGCTCATGACCAAACATTTATGCATTATTTAAACAAATAATAATTAAAAATGAAAAACTTTTTATTTTATAACTTGAGAATGTAGGTCACTAAACCTTTAAGTATGCAACTTATGCTAACCTTTACCTACTAGTAATTTCACTATTCATTGTTATATTTAGTATTTTTCCAATTTTTGGTCAATGTTAGAAAGTAATATCTATATTCATTATCAAAAAATTGGTAGTTTTAGTTGGATAATTTTGTGGAAATTTGTAGAAAAAACCCACAGAATGCTGTTAATCATATTTTCAGCTTGTTATAGCTTTCATACTGTGTTGCATATATTATACATTTTTATGTATAACAATTTAGATTAAAAAAATTCCATCCTAAATTTTTGTACATGAACCCATCTATCATACTAAATGAAGGGTAGTTCAAAAGTATTTAAAGAATAAACAAGTTGAAAGTAGGAAGAATAATTTCATGTAAGAATAATCGATTATCTGAATGTAATCAATTAATGACCTCGACAATTAATCAATTAGTGAATTCCACTAATTGTCCACCTTTACAAATTAAAAACTTAATTTTCTTTTAAGTCTGTTTAAGTATGTATTCACCTCTTGCATTACTCACTTTCCTTCCTCCAAAGTTAATTTCTACGTGGTTAAATTTAAGTGCTTTCTTGATGTCAAAGTAAATCAGTATTTAATTGACTAGTAAATACCTGCTATAAAATATTGCAGAAGAAAAATTTATTTTTTCTTTAAGGCTGCTGTAGGATAAATTGTTTAGAATTTTAAATGGTAAATTTTGTCAAAATATGAAGTATTAGAAGTATAATAAGTTTTTCTTTTTCAGGTTAAAATACTTAACTATTAATGTGCTGAATGTATAATATTTCTTTTTCAAAATATATTTTTTGTATATTTTGTCTGACATACGTAATTTCTTGCTGTCTGCAATTCCTCAAACAGAAATATTATTAATTTTTACTTTTTGATCCCAGAGAGTCATAGCTGATTGTAGCACAGTTAGTGGTATTTGCTCATTAATGAACTGACAGCCCCATTAATTGATAGAATTCAATTAATGCAATTACCACAGTGTCCAGGGTTATTCTTTATTGATAAACTTATTCATAGTAGCATTCAAAGGTTACTATATAATATTACCTTTACCGCTTGCTTTATCAAGTCTATTATTCTACGTTTTAGAGTACTATATTGAATATTTTCCTACAAAAGTAACATTATGTAAGTAGTATAATATTGTGTCTTTCTGTACTGGCATGATCTAGCTATATATATTAACATACTTTTTAACAATGTTGTTCATTTTGGTTTATAATTCTGATACTATGTTTTAAAATCATGTTATTTCATGATACCTTCTTTGACAGTTGATGGGTGATACATGTACCCGTGGTTGTCGGTTTTGCTCTGTGAAGACATCAAAAAATCTCCCTCCACTTGATAAGAAGGAACCTGAGAATACTGCAAAGGCAGTTGTAGCTTTTGGTCTGGACTATGTGGTACTAACATCTGTTGATAGAGATGGTGAGATAAATTAATTTGTAATCAGATTTACTTACTGATCATTTTAGCAGCTTTGTGATGTATTCATATTTTGACAAAGTACCTTACTTCCACTCACAAGTGTAGCTATTCTCGTTCAATGCTGCCGTCTATTTGCAAAATTGTTTTCACATGCCACAAGCATTTCATTTCCACACACCCATCAATTCACGTAGTTTAACTGATTCTTGCATACAAACTATCGTGCGGTAAACTTCCACCAATAGAAGTGCCACACACACTCACCTGCCTTATGTGACTACCTCCATGCTATTCTACCTAACTATTACTTTGTGTTTGGCCATGCTTATGTTTGGACATCTAGTTTGTGCTCTGTTCAAGATTTTTTTATTTTCATATCGATTTGCTCTTATCGAGTTTATTGTTTATTAACTGACATTGCCCATTTTTCCTCCTTAATAAACCAAACCTGTTCGGGACAATGAAGCATTTGACAGTCTTTTATCTCCACCTGAATTTGCCATGTCTTCTCAGGTACATACTGCGGGATCAACTAGGCCTCATACGGCTTTCTTGGACATAATTTCACAGATATGTTCTGTTTTATCCATCTTCCCAATTTCCTATAATCCTCTCCCTTCCTTGTTGCACGATACTCCTTCCTCTCAGTATTTTGTGTTTTCCCCTTCTCCTGATATTGGGGTTCATGCTGAGCATTTTGTATCTCAGTTATGTGAGAGTACTAACCTGCCTTGCCCTCTGTGGGCTTCAGATCAGTTTGCTTTAGCCTACCATCAGGATAATTTTCCGTTCCTTGATTCTCAGCATCGAAAGTCAATTTTAATCATTTGGGGGTAGACCTTGATTATCCTGTTCATTTATCCCATGCCCAATTTTCTCGCCTTCGTCTTGCCCTCACATCTATTCTAACTTGTCCACCATCCACATCCTCTCATCTCAGTCAAGCCCAACCTTCTCCTCTTTGACTCTATACGATCCAGCTGGCAGTTCTCAACACCATTACAGCTCGCAAGGTCCTATTTCTTTTGGGGATGTGGTTTTCTTTGGGAACACATATCCCCATGGGTGGTGCTCATATGAGATCTCTTCAATGGACTCTCCATAACCAATGGAACTTTGTGCGGGATCCCTTGGATGTTCATATTTCCCTTCCTCTTTTCATTGTAAATGATCTGCATTGGTGGTTGGACAAGGCTCACACATTGCGAGTGTTCCACCTCCTCCCCCCTCATCTGGATTTACATATTTTCACAGACAATTTGCTTCACGGCTGGAGGGCATGGGTCGAGTGGAAAATAGTTTCAGGTCAATGGTTTCTTATCGAGCTGTCTTACCATATCAATATCCTGGAGCTTATCGCCGTACATCGGGCTTTGGATCATTTTCTTCATCTTGCCATTAATCATCTGGTTATGACCTATTTCAACAATTCTATAGTGGTGTATATCAATCACCAGGGAGGCACCTGTTCTTGTTCCCTGTGTGGTAGAATGTTGGATCTCCCTTTTTTTTTCCCTCATGTATGGTATTCATCTTCTTGTATGTCATGTACCAGGTGCTTTCAACCTTGTCGTGGATCATCTTTCCCAGCCAGAATAAATTTATCCAAAGGTGTGGTCTCTAGATCCTCAATTTTTCCAATGGTTATGCAATCAGTAGGGTACTCCTCACCTGGATGCATTTACCACAATCGTCATTACAAAGTTCTCTCAGTTTTGGTCTCCTGTACCTCATCCACTTGCTCTAGTTGTAGATGCATTTAGTCAAGATTGGACAGACAAATTCCTTTATGTGTATCCTCCCATCTGACTCCCTTCCAGGGTGATTTCTATCATGTACATCACTCTGTGTCAAGTTTTTCTGATTGCCCCTTACTGGGCAGCCCAGCCATGGTTTCCGTGGCTACTTCAAATCCAATCTGCTCCACCATTGCTTCTTCCCCTAACTCCATCCCTTTTATGGCAACCTGGCTCAGCATGGCCAGGTGGTTAGGGCCCTTGACTCACAATCTGAGGGTCACGGGTTCGAATCCCTCGTCCCACTAAACATGTTCACCCTTTCAGTTGTGGGGGTGTTATTATGTGATGGTCAATTCCACTATTCGTTGGTAAAAGAGTAGCCCAAGAGTTGGTGGTTGGTGGTAATGACTAGCTGCCTTCTCTATAGTCTTACACTGCTAAGTTTGGGATGGCTAGTGCATATAGCCATTGTGTAGCTTTGCACAAAATTGAAAAAAACAACAAATATCTATGGCAACCCTGGTCCCAGGTAGCTCATCCTATCTTTTATCTTCATGCCTGGTTTTTAGCACATTCCATTTGCCCTTCCTACATGGAGGTTTTTCAACATAAGTGGAATTAATTGAACAGAGTTGTTTAAACATTTGTTTAACAAGTAAAAGCTTGGAATTGTCTATTCTTTCATTGGGGGTGTGTCTATGAGCCAGACTAGTTTCGGAGAATTCCACTCCTCATCAGTGACTGTGGACACTACCACCAATGAAACTTCAGACCAAACCAAGCCTTTATAGTAGTGAGGTATTGAAATGGTGTATTTAAGTATCTCCTTGATTGCAGGTTATCAGTGCTGCCTTATCCCTCACTTTTCAGTACCGTAAAGTTTTTAATTCTCATACCTTATCACTATTGTTGCATTCCTTCCAGATTAGTTAACATCCAAGGCATGCGGTCTTCTGGATTGGGATGTCAGTGTGGTGCTGCACTGCTTTACTTTACATCCGTTTAAACCTTTGTCACCTTTTTCCATGCTTCAGTTATTCTTTAAGGCATATTTCTTTCTCCATTTAGCCTGTAGATGTCATCAGTAGACATGTTTTCTATCAACATTTCACAAACTCTGTACAATTCCACTTATATTCTCCTTTACCCAAATTGATCTTTCCCAAAACTTCGGGGGCGTGGGAGTGTAATTATTCCTTCTTTCCAATTTCCCTTCCTTCCATTTCCTACCTCTATTCCCAGTCTGATCTGTATTGACTTCTATGTCTCGTTTGTGCTCTTTGTTGTTATATTGCCCACACAGGTTTTTTCTGTCATAACTGTTCCTATCTTTTCATTCCTTGGCAGCTATCCTTTGTTCATGATCTTTCTCCATTCACCCTTACCAATTGGGTTCAGTTTTTAATTTGTTTGATCTATTCTTCCTTGTTTCTATTTTCCTGTAATTTATTCCAGGTGTCTTCAAATCAGATTAGGCACCTTACATTTTCCCTAACATCTCATCTCCATTGCTCTTTTGAGGAAATACTTCAAGCGAGCATGTGGACCACTCCACATATTTTTATCTCTCACTATCTGCATTGTTTTGCTGTTTCTTCATTGTTGGTTTATCATCTTCCACCTGTTGCCATTCTTGAGACATTGGTGCAACTTTAACTGGGTAATTTTTCTTTCTTTTGTTATACATGTTATTTTCAAGGACATGCTTTGACCAGAATCTCACTCAGTGGTGAGTGGTACCTGTCCAGGTATACTTCACTCTCTTACTATTGTACAAACAAAACCTTCACTGTTCGGCCATGTTGAATTAACTTTCAAAATTTCCATGGCCACAAAATGTACACTGTTCATTACAATCACATAAACTAGACATAGGGTGTTCCACAAGATCAATCTTAGGTTATTCCTCATGATATATTTGCTTCTTAAATATGCCTGTTCCAGACCATACTAACCCATGGACTTCATGGATGAAGCAGAAGGGGATTGCTGCCCATCCTTTAGATTAAATAAATCGGGTGTGATCTGCTTTTCAAAATAGGTTTTTATAGGCACCCATTGCACTGTCTCTGGTATGAACATTCCTCTGGACTCTCCACCTTGTTTTTCTTCCCATTTCTTCCAGTGGAGTACGAGAGTCCCTACCACTTTCCACTTCTAAGCTACTGGGGTGGTGGACCATGGAGGTATATAAACAATAAAGATTCCATTCAGTTGAAAGGTAGGGTGGTGATGTTCTGTTGGTGCAGATGATATGTCCTCCAAATGGACACTCTATCTCTGTCTGAGGGTATGTTGTAGCTTTGGAGTGAGGCATCATAATACCCTCATCATACCCCCCCCCTCCAATGTTGATTCCCAGCAGTTGAGTTTTGGACTTAGAGCTAAACCAATCCACATCATGTTCACCCACATGTAGTGTGATTGGGATCTCTCATCCTACCACTGTATGGATGTCAGTTCCTCCCAGCGATTGAGTTTTGGATTGTAGTTGACTTACCAATGGTATGATCCTCATCCTACCCCTACAGAGATGTTTCGTTCCCAGCGGTTAAGTTTTGGATGCAGTTGTCTTGCCGTGTACGGTCTGTTAAACCCTAACCACTCTACACCTTGGGGCACATCCCTTAATTTACCCACATTCTGTTCATAAGGGAGATTGAAATTATTATATGTTGTGGTTTGAGTCACTGTCCAACCTGTGTTCTCTCACATTGAGATGTACTCCTCACAATTTTCTGCCCAGATCTGCCTCACTTTTTCCACATCTGGGTGAACAGTATATCTGGTAGTGAAGTGGTGCAGTCTCCCACATATAATCCTTTTATTAGAGGGTTCCCTTGTTATGGTGTCCTTCGTATGCTTCTCTTTGTCCCTCGCACTGGTCCCTCCACCTATTCAATGTAGGATTGTATGTGAGTGGAAGTAAGGTACCTTGTTGGAAGCTATAATTTTTTATACTGAAAATGTATTTCCAACAGCTACTTACTTCTGCTCACACTTCCCACCCTTCCTCATCACTGTCAACAGGAGCTTAAGTTTCTGCCTAAATTCGAAGTGATAGGTAGGTAGAACAGCATAGAGGGAGTCACGAGTCATGTGGATGTTTGGTGCTTCTATTGGTGGAGGTTTGTTGCATGATAGTTTGAATGTGAGAATCAGTTTAAACCATGTCAATGAAAGGCTTGTGGCATGTAAAAAATATTTTGCAAATAGAGGGCAGCACTGAATGAAAATAGCTATGTATGTGAATGGAGGTTAGTACTTATTGGGAATATATTTTCAGAATATGGAAATTATAACTTTTGTTATAAATCAAATAAAAGACTTGTTTTATTCTTTTCTATTCTCATTTCATTACAAATATGGCACTATTGTGCACCATTTTTGCTGTATTTAATTATAGACAAGCACACAAACAAACAAACAATCTCAGAGT
>NW_013670366.1:76481-81232 GCF_000517525.1 Limulus polyphemus
TGTCATGTTAAACTTATATTAAAGTTTTTCTTCATTACCCATTTAAGCCGTCTCCAGCCATTATTACCCTTACTTTATTCTTGAAACACAACCACAGGTTCACTTGAAAGAAAAACATTACAAATTTGTCAATACAAAGTAACTTTTATCATCCAGATTTGTAAACAAAGAATAGAGACATGGGTTAAGCCCACTAACAGCCTCCATGTACTATTTGATGGAGGCTGTGTACAGCCCTCATGTGTTTTTCATATGTCAGGGCCTAGTTATATTTTTATAATTTTATATTGTATGTATTTCACTTTTAACCATGGGAAATTAATACTTACTTATTGGAAATAGAGGTGTATAATTTTTGTTAAAAAATGCCTTGAGTCAATAAATTTTCTTTCCTTAGTCAAATTATGCAAAATTACTTGCTGAGACAGTATAAATCCTTCCCTTTCACAGAATCACAGTTAACTTCACTTTTAAGGATTCTGAATCACTTTTAGTGTTATCTCTAGTTTCTACCCAAAGTAGAATAATTATTGTCCATCCCATAATACTATGCAGCAATATAAATTGTTTACATTAATATATTTAAAATTATTGATGTTGCTGCATTTAAAATTAATTTTTACATTCGTCGGCTATATTAGACAGAACCAGCTGTATCAATGGTTTTCTCAATGTAATGACATCAACACTTGATGTCCTATAAACACAGAATCAGCTGTATCAATGGTTTTTCTAAATGTAGTAACATCAACACTTGATGCCCTATAAACACAGAATCAGCTGTATCAATGGTTTTTTAAACATGGTGACATCAACACCTGATGTCCTACATACATAGAATCACTGTTAGCTTCACTTAGGATTCTGAATTGTTTTTAATGCTATCTCTAGTTTCTACCCAAAATATAAATTGTTTTCATTAATAAATATAAAATTATTGATGTTGCTGCATTTGAAATTAATTTTTACATTCCTTGGCTATATTAGACAGATTTTGTTTTTATTTTATATTTAAACTATAGCTCTGATATTAGCAACTCTTTATTTCACTTCAAAGAGTCATGCCTTTACTAGTTTCTCAACCTTTTCAGTGTTTATTCATCTATCTCTGTGTGGTTAATTATGGCTTGTTTTGTTGTTCTGAAACTGCCATGTTGCAAGAGTTTGTTCAGAATGAGGAATTTGTTTTACTACTTTAATTTACTTTTAGCCTTAATTGTAAATGTTATATAATTAATGGGTAATCTATATATGTGTGCATGCATGCATGTTTATGATGGTTCTGACACTTCCACAACCAAGGTTTATTGATATCCAACACACCTGTAAAAAAAAAAATATATATATATATAGTGGTTAAAACTAATAATAGTTTGGCAAAAGTCCAAAAAGTCTTTTTGCTACTGTGAGGTACACAATAACTATCATTAAAATACATCAAGTAAGTCTTATATACATAATCTATTTTATAAAATAACTGCTAACATGATAATTTTCTTTAATTTTGAAAAATAGGTGTTCAGAGAGTTAAATATCAGAGTCAGTATATAATGGTAAGTTAAACCTTTGACTGTGGCTGCTCTAAATGTGTATAGAATTTTTGCAAGCCATACATCATATATAGCACACTTGCGCAGAAAACCCGCAGTCAGTAGGTTAATAAGGGACTGGGCATAGACAGGTAGTTAGCATGTCAGTATACAGATCAGGGTTTGAAATGTGATGCCACTGAAAATTCTCCACCTTGGGTTCATTTTTAAATTATCAACCAGTCCCATTATTTGGTTCAAACAGGCAAACAAAGCCTTTTAGGTGGTGGGTGCTACCAGCTTTAGTTGATAATTCAAAATTAATATGCTCTGACCACATGTGAATTAGATACTGTTCAGATTGAAAGCACCAGTGATTTATTTTTTTTTAATTCAATATCAATGGATCTATATAATGAATTTTAAAAATGTGATAAAAAAAAGAGGACTTAAGTTAATATAAATTACATTTATATGGCTTAGGATGACCTCATATGATTTATGCTTAATTATTACTACCAGCCACTGTTCTCAATTGACTACAAAATTTTCTATCAAGCAAGTTTTACGAAGTTGGTCAGCCCAGATCAGAACATTAGTACTTCTTAATATCACCATTGTCAGTCCTTCACATTTCAAAAATGTACTAGAGCTCTTAACCGCTAAACAGTCTACAAGGACTGTTAGCAAGCTAATGCTCTCTTTTGGTTCTTTGTACACAGAATTGGACAATAAAAGTTAATTTGTATTGGCTGAATTGTACTGTTTTTCTATCAACAAAGCAGCTTTTCATTGGGTAAACTGACACATGTTCACAGAGTACCACTAAACTATCACAATCTCCAATCAATATGGCAGCCCTTGCAGTCTTGTGTCATGCAAAAAATAGTTCATCATATGTAATATAGGTTACAATCAAATTTACTAAAACTCTTCTTATTGAATTTGCTAATAATTAATATTCAATTTTATAACATAAACTTTGAAATATTATTTAATTTCCAAGTTACAAATATTTGATATCTATATACAGTAGTATAGTTTGAAAATGTCTTATTACTATGCATGTAACATCAGTAGTCTAGGCCAATTGAAATTGAAGTATCAGAGTCATGGCAACCAATAGGGTCACACAAAGTTATTTGTGAGCTTGTCTGTGTATAAAAACAACAGCTGATTACATGGCCAATGGTAGGACAAATAATAACAGGATCTAAGTTCAAAAGTATATATTTCTTGGTAAAAATAAAAGGACCTGTAGTAAACCCAAAACAGCAAGTATCATGACAGGCTTGATTAGAATTCTAACAAGCCATCTTAAAACTCATTTTATGGGTGATTACAACTGTTAGTGTCATAATATCCATCAAATGAGAAGGATTACATTGTTTTCCTGAGATAAAATCATATACCCCCAATTTTTAGTCTGTTTTATTATAGCAATGTATAGAGAGAATATGGTCTGAGAAGTGAAGGAGATGGCAAAATTTTGCAAAAAAAAATTATAATAAAATTTAAAAATGTGTATTTTTAAAGCTACAAAATGTGAGAAACTGCAGAAGAAATGTGTCCAAAAACTTAAATTTACAATTCATAACTCCAAATATTTAAAACTTAAGTCTTTATATGTAAATCTAAAGAATGCCAACATGTATAGTCTCTTGTGATAGTAGTCTCTAAATATTGGGGTTTAGTGCATAAGTAAAATAATTTAATTTTTGACATCTGTGTTTCAAATTTTGCTTACACTAGTTTATTAAATTTTTATTGTTTGTAGACACAATATGTATTTGATTCTGTTAATCTGCTAGCAATTTCTTTTCAATTATGATTTGTATGTTTTACAAGGTTTTAAAAATTATTACTTATTATCTTCATAAAATGAATGTTATTTTACTATACTTATCCTTAATAATTAAAATATCATATTTCATTTTGTCAGGTTTATTCTTTAATGTCTCAGGTGTTTCTGTACAGATATGTGTGTGTGTAAGAAACATCTTTGTAAAAGATTGTGTCAACACAGTTATCTTTGCATGTATATGTAGGCATAGACTACCAGTTAATGTGCCAGACTTCAGATTAGAAAGTCCAGTGTCTCTCCTGTGATATGCTTCCACACTGTAAATGCAATAGAAGAGTAAAAGCCATGTTATTGTTGGTGAAAGTTTGCTGCTCACTGGTTACTCTCTCTCTCTAGACAGTAGTTCATTCAGCTTGTGTCTTTTGTAATGTACTGTTTCAAAATACTGTGGTATTTTCAGGTTGAACTGACTTTTCTTAGAGCTACAATATAGGTCCACTGAAACACAGGTTTTGACCAAAATATTTATCACAAAGTAATTCTGAGTTATTTGAATTACTGAAATCATGAGAAAGGAATAGAGGCTGGACAACATTTCCAAAGGAACAATCTTTATTCAGTATGCTCAAACACAATGTGTTTACTTGCTTGTCAACAACAGATGGTTGCTTTTACTGGAGAGCTAAGTGCAAAACTGATTTATCTGGTTGAGATCCTATTTCAAACTGACTAAACTTTGCATCACTTGGTAAAATGGTAGACTCATATGTATCCAAAGTGGCTAGTACTGCCCATGTGACTAGTCTTTCCCATTTGAAAATATGGAAGGTTGTAACCACAATATATCACCTGACCTATCATTGGAAGAAAACTGCTTTCTATATTCATGCAAAAGGTACAGCTTTACAGCCATACATTTCATGGGCAGACCAAATGTTGTCTTAAGAGAGTGAGAATGAGAAAGGAAGCTAGAGGGAAAGCAACCTAATGACCTTTCTTGACCACCTGTTATATGGAAACTGCATATACCTAAAATAGCTGACAAATGTTTAAGATTTATATATTAAAAGAAAGTAGAAACACATCACACTGTATCCCTGCATATTACACTGTTTCTACTCCATTTACTTCAGATTTGTCTGCAAGCTGACGTTAATTGTAAGCTTTAAATCCAACAAGCCTGTACATGCATACTGAAAAAGATGTACTATAAACTTCTCTTGGTCCTGTAAACACTTAGTTACGTCTCCGTTTGTTAATTAACTTTCCATAACTTCGTTCCGACGAAACTTTAGCGACACAAGTCCTTACTTAATAAAACTGGTTTATTCTTTCAGAATACAACTTTACGATACACTTATTTTCAATATTCGCGCTAACTTCGTTCCGACGAAACTTTAGCGACACAAGTCCTTACT
>NW_013670367.1:0-14726 GCF_000517525.1 Limulus polyphemus
ATTTTGTCATGGGGATCAGCGAAGTAAATACCTGTTTCAGAAGCTCTCCATATTTTAAGAAATCATATGACATAAAGTAAATACCTCTTTCAGAAGCTCTCCATATTTTAAGAAATCATATTATATAAAGAGACTAAATTTTCGAACCCTGAGGAGTTCTCTCTCTTACTGTCACTTCATACCAAATGCTAGTCATAAATCCATCTAAAGATGGAGCTCTAGCTCTAGTTGATGTAACGATCTCAATCTTTAAGAATATTCCAGAAGATAACCTTTTGAACTTAATATCAGAATATCAACGCAGCTGGAAAATAGGTAGCATTCCTGAAATATTGACTGATGCCTTTATCAAATCCTTATTCAACTTTTGAATGCTCATTTTCGTCTTAAAGGCCATCCTATGAAGCATCAATGGCAAAATTCCAGCGAAGGCAGTAACTGGAAGACTTGTTTATTAGATTCAGCTACTGCTACCCTCATCATTAGGTTCTTATTGCAATGAAAGAGTAAATTGAATCAAACACTGCTGAATTTGCAGCTAAACATGAAAACAAATATGCTAATCAGAACACCTTTACAATATCTTCTTTAGATCTGGATAATGCCTACAATAGAGGGCAGCTGCCCATTCTTTATGACAAAATGCTCAAAATAGGTATCAGTGTAATGTGTAAAATGAGTTGTAGTTGCAATGACTACTAGAAGGTGTAACACAAAGCATGGAAGCTGGAAATAAGACTGGAGCACCATCAACACTGATCTGCTTCAAGGACTACAACTCTCACCATTACTTTTTAACATTACACCACAAATCTAGACACTCTGGAAATTCCTACCAGATGCCATTTGCTTATCTTTGCTAACAGCATTCTGATGTGCAAGAGAGGATTTAGCAAAGTTGGAATCGATAACAAAATGAACCATCTTTTATCAAGATGAACAAATTGTGCAAAAACAGGAATTGTCATCAATCCTATCAGAGCTACATGTTTTGTACATTTAACAACAGACATACTGCTGAGAACAAACCATTAACATCCTTTGTGGACAGACAAATGGACATCCTTAGCCACATTAGTTCTATGACGAACAGAACTACCAAATTCATAAGTGCACTGAAAAATGCAGCTGAAAATAAAAGATGTAGAATGTCACCTGCTTGTGCTTTACCAACCCTAACCACTCTAGACACAGAATCTACTTTGGCCTCCCACATCAAGACCCCATATCACCTCATAAGTTTCAGCAACATCACAAAGCTCCAATAGGGCTTATAAGCAAAATTATTCACTGGAGTCTTGCAGTAGGAAGAACATGAATCCAGTCATCAAGTCATTGCTTTTTTGATTGGGACATTCCAGCTCCAAAATGACCCCACAGACACCAAACAAGCAGGAGATTGTCAAAAATGGTACCTCAGAAGACAGTCATTGGTGAACAAACGATATACACCTACTATTAAATTGATTGCTTACCACCAGTTATCAGATGTATAGTAAACATTCGATACCACTGTGATCTGAGAACATTATTTTAGACAGAAAATGTAGAGAATGATAAAGGAAGTTCTATGGGTCGCTGAATAATAAACAGTGCCACTAACATAATATTTACAATCAAATCGCGAAATGTACTACATAAATTTGATAGATGACAGAAAATAAAACAACTGCATGATAAGATCATCACCTGAATGTATGTGCCACGACATGCAGGGGTAAAGTTAAAACGTTTGTAAAGGAAGCCCCTATATCTTAGCCAGCACAACTCTACTGGAAGGATATCATCCTCTCATGCTCTATTGAGGGAAAAATTATAATAATTTAATATCTTCATTAACATTCAGAGAGAATGAGACTGCTGGAAAGCAATGTACTGTGTGTAGTTGGGAAACGTAAATAATGGAAAATCAATAAGACAGTATATTTTCCAGAAAACCATTATAAAATCAGTGAATTAACTATCTTCTATCTCTTGTATGCAGACAGCTTCCACATGAGTAGTGCATACCTTTTGGTTCAACCCCTGAGGTTGTCATCTAGTGCTCAACTCAACACTTCAATAAAAAACACACACGATTTTGAAATGTTATTGGGCAACAATAATCGAAATGTTGTCAGATTTGTAACTGGCAAGGTATTTCTTTCGTCTGACACGAACCTCTAGTAGTTCTGGAAAAAAAAATATAATTCTTCTGCTAGTTCTTTACCATCTGTCATGGCACCTTCAAAACCCTTTTCTATATATTAAAAGAGAGCTTAACGTACGTTGTTGACTCAAATACTAGGTACATAAATTATCCTGGTAGAGCTCTGCGTTGTCTTGCTGGTTACATTTATTTGTACAAGCACATCATATCAAATTATTAATGAAATTATAGATGTGTATTATACTAGCTCATTTATTAATGATCCAGCTTCATATAGGCTGCAATATCCATTGTGGGTTTCTTCAGTTACATTAATTGCAGCCAATACACCTTTCATTTATTACCTTACCATTAGTGTCAGAAAGGAGCTTAAGAATGATATATATACATAGAACTTCAAGATAGCCCATCTGATAGTTTATGCAATGAAAATAGCATACATTTTTGTAAAAAGCCAAAAGGTTTTAACAGCATCAGACAATACTAAGTGTAAATGAATTAAAAGTTGTATTTCGTACTGCAGCAACCTAGATCGCACACTCTTGTGTTGGCCTCTTACAATTCATACCACTGATCTTTGCAATCTATTAATAATATTCCAAATTTAATAAGCTCTTCAAGACTGACCACTGACGGAGCAGAGGCCGTATTTCATAGGTTTAATGCTTTAGAAAAGGTGTACTAACGAATTCTTTTGAGAGCAACTGTATTTATTAATTCTGGACTCCAACGATTTAAATAATGATGATTTGCCTGGTGTTTATGAGCACAAATCTATTCATTAATTACTGATCATTTGTGAGCTATAGAGTGCTACACTTAATACAGCTCGACATGATGAAACCGGTTAAAACACTAAATGTAATCTATATTGCGCATAATACCTCGCATTCTCGAATAATGGACTTAATTAGATTTTGATCTGTGTTTTCTATAAGATCTTAACATCATACACGTTTTTTCTGTGTTCTTTTTTTTTCAGGTGGATAACGGACACCATCTAGATTTGTGAACTGGCATTACACAAGAAAGAATTGTTCTTTAAAAAATTATCTATAGAGAAGGTATTGTGTAAATCACAATGTTTTTTATTGCCATAATCGCAGCTTTTACTTGGCAAAAAATACTTTGCCAAGATGGTTTTGCAAATATGAAGGGAGATGCTCTGTTTCACACAACAGAATACCCTGTTTCGTCCAATGTTCAGGAAGACGAATTTCCATGGAAGGAGTTTCGCCTTCCACAATTTGTAAAACCTCTACACTATTCTATTTTAATACATCCAAATCTAACCACCTTCTGGAACGAGGGAAGAGTAAACATAACATTAGAAGTTACACAACCAACTAATTTCCTTGTTATTCACAAGAAAGATATCAATACAACTATCCAAGCCTTTCTCAATCCAGATGAAAAGTATATTTCAGTGGTGAAGAGTTCGGAGAACCTGGAACATGAACAGCTGTATATGGAATTCGACATTTTTCTGGAACCTTCGGTGAAATATATGTTGCAGTTGCAGTTTAGTTACCAGTTAAAAGAATCCCAGGAAGGTTTTTTTCTGCGTTCCTATACAATACCCGGAGAAGAGAAAAGGTAATGTAAAAAAAAATGCAAATATTTCTTAAGGGATCAATTTATCTTACGTGAAAAATATTTCTAGATATAATCTATAAAAACCTATTGAGATAAAATATTAATTTCATATACTGAGCAAACAGAGTTTAATACCGTTTTGTTACACTAAAATTTTACACAATATTGTATTTGTTTGTAATTAAGTACAAAGCTACACAATGGGCTATCTGTGCTCTGCCCACCACGGGTATCGAAACCCGGATTCTAGCGTTGTAAGTCCGCAGACCTACCGCTGTGCCACTGGGGGCTATTCTTTTGTATTTAAAAGCGATAATCCTTTTATTTTATTCTCAATATACCTCAACTTGTATTTGTTACATACATACATACTTAAATGGCTGAAAACTATGATTTGTACAATAAGTTTACAACAAAAACTGTCTGTCTTATTTCATTGATCAGCACGTTCTTGTATACAAATATTACATTCATCATGGACTTACCTATGATTGTACAGTAATTAGAACAGACAACTGAAGTCGCACTCGCCTAATTTACACTATCTTACCAAAAGTCATGGGACACGGGTAGTTATGAATAAAACGTGTCTTTATTCTAAGAAATTAATAGCGTGTTGGCCCACCTTTGGCCTTAATGACTGCTTCAATGCATCGTGGAAGAATGCCTACTAATTTCTGGTTGAAAGCTGGTGGTATTGTGCTCCATTCCTCGTTTAAAGCATTAGTACGCTACTACTGAAGAGGGCCGTCTTTGTCTTGCCCTAATGTTGCCTTCCAGTTCACGATGTTCTATCGTGTTGAGGTCGGGACTCTGTGCTAGCCACTGCAATGTTCCAATGTTATTACCTTCAAAACATGCGTTCACAATCCTTGCTTTGTGACATGGAGCGTTATCATGTTGGAAGGTGTAAGGGCCTGTAGCATAGAACTGCCTCAATGTAGGACACACAGAATTGTTCAGAACATCAATGTAGAACTCAGCATTCATGGATCAATGCACTGCGACCAGTGGACCTAGTCCATACCAGAAGAAGCACCCCTGAACCATGATACCACCACCTCCAAATTTCACTGTTGGGACAACACGCTTGGGTAATAAGCGACCTCCAGGCATCCTCCATACCCAAACACGTCCATCAGACTGGAAGAGCTTGTAGCGTTACTCGTCGTTCCACAAGACTGATTTCCATTGATCCACGGTTCACGTTCGGTGTGCCTTGCCCCATGCCAATCGACGTTGTGCATTTGTTTTTGTTATCAACGGCTTGTGGGCTGCAGCTCTTCCGTGAAAATTCATAGCATGCAGCTCTCGACATGTCGTGGAAACACTTATAGGATTGCCTGTGGCTGCTCGCATCTCCAATCACAGATTCTCTAGGGTTTGACGGCGAGATGAGGCAACCATCCTTCTCAAGACGCGTCCGTTCCTGTCAGCCAGTATTTTATGCCTAACTGGTCGTTTCTTGGGTTCATTGTCACCGTGGACTTCCATTTCTTCAGCACGTTGCCAATTGTCGGCTTGGGAATATTTAATTGTTGCGCAATACCATGTACAGACATTTTTTCCAAATGACATCCAACTGTCCTTCCCCTCTAAAAACTCTATTAGCTCTTTTTATGTACTCGTCGTTCGGCGTACAAGCTCAAAATGGCTTCGGAGCGAACCACTGATCACCTTTATAGGCCAAACTATTTACATGTTTCTTCGTCACACCCATTTTCCTGCAATCAGATGTGTGTCCCATGACTTTTGATACGATAGTGTGTATTTACACACTAGATGTTATTTCTACCTTGGTATTTTTGGATGTTTACTTGTGAAAAAGTGTGATAGAAACAACATGACGCTATTGCAAGGACAATGTACATTGATAGACCGTATTTAAAGCTCTCGGCAACACTGTTGTATTACTGAAGCCGAAAAGAATTGTAACCAACATTCAGATTTTTAAATATACCGTGACTGACAATATGGCTAAAACCTATGTAGATCCGGATTTTAAGTAAAAGGTAAAGTTACTAAAACTTACCTAAGAAGTTATTACAAATTTTCAATTTTTTTAATGCAAGATTTTACATGTACTTGTTATTTTGTATGAACATGATACAAAAACTGTTTCATGATGCCAAGAATTATAATTTTGGAAGTCGCATTATTATCATCTCGATAGACAGGATATGAACATATAGCTGTATAACATTCAAGGAGAATGGTGATGTAAGTATATTGTTTATGTAAAACGGCAAAGTATTGTAATTTTAAAAATAGTGACAGTTTCTTTAGTAAGTGAGTTCTTTTTGAGTATTTGCTTAGAAGTAAAACTAAGTAGTTTCCAAGTTCGTAATTTTGTGGTATCTCACGGGTAATCAACAGTGCAGAGAAGTTAGGCCCACTAACAAGGAGATTCTCAGATAGTACGTCTTTGTTCTACCATTATATGCACTCGTGCCAGATTAATCAAGTGAGTTCTTTTTTAGTATTTGCTTAGAAGCAAAACTAAGTAGTTTCCAAGTTCGTAATTTTGTGGTATCTCAGGGGTAACCAACAGAGCAGAGAAGTTAGGACTACTAACAACAGGAGATTCTCAGATCTCGGGTTTAGATGTGTTTAGATTTCCGTTCGAGTTGCAATATCTGAGACACGAAGAAAGAGACAAGTCACAAGTTTACAAAATAATAGATGCTTAATAACACTCTCAAAAACAATAAATAATACAATGCACAATAAACAATAGAGCGAGTAATCTGTGTGTACAATGATGTGAAATAAGACTTTCTAGTGTATATTTTCCCCCCTGTAAGTACACTAGAACAAACTAAAAGAAAGCAACCCCAAGTTAAGTTTGAATAAGCAATTAATATTAGAAAGAACTATTTTAAGTAATTATGTCCTAACTTCAATTTTGCCAAAACAGCTTAACTTCGAAAATCGATCTAACAATGGCGGAGCTAATGCCTCACTAATAACGCTTCACAGTTAATGTTAAACACGCTTTAAAACTTATTCGATTAAGACAGACATAGCAATGAAAATGAAAGTGAGAGCTTACTAGTACTCTATCAAACGAGGATGAAAGTTAAGGCAAAACACTCGTCCATGAAAGTGAACGCCTAACGCTACACATTAAGTTTAAGAATTATAATGCGAGAACATTAAAAGAGATTCAGCTTAAAAATTAAACGATCTAAATACACACTAGTCTGAGCTCCCTAGTACAAATATAAGCTTCAATACCCAACTAGTCTTGACTCCTCAGCATACCCAAGCCCATATTGTGTACTACGTATGTCACTAGCTGAAGGGATATAAACTAAGGGCTTGACTGCTCGCAGCTATTATCTTATTCGTCGACAAGAAAAGCTCAAATCGCTGATTAATTACCTTGTTATTCCTGCAAGAGAACCAGACCAATAAGCTCTCGTCTTCATACAAAACTCCGCTTGCTACTTAAAGAAAATTGAAGTTAGTAACTCATTTGAGTGCCTTACTGCGTCCGTAAGGGTAACCACGAAAAATACGGCATCATTTTAAAATTTTACTTTTAATTTTAATTCAAGGTGTGGAAAACATATGATACGTCCTTTTATATGTACTCGTATTAGACACTGTCAGTGCCAGATTAATCAAGCCCCATCAAATTATTTTTTAATTATGACCTTTTGACTTGATCAACGATAAAGTTCACAACAAAATTCACCCATGTAAAAATTAATATAATGAAACCGGTTAAAAACACTAAATAGAATCTATATCGCGCATTTTTAAAAAACTTTATTAAGTCATGACTAAAAAGGACAACAATTTCTTTATAAAATGATAAACCCCCAAAAATTTTATGAAAATAATGAAAACTAATTACAAATTATATTTTCTAAGATATATAGGTGTTGATTTTTCCCAAATATAGTGCAAATATTGAACTCTATTAAAAACATTTTTTGATGAAGGCGCAAAATAAAAACACCCATGCAAGAATTTGAGAAAAAAACACAATTCGACATTTTGTGAACTTCCTTTATGACAAGGACCCGGATCCAAGCCCAGTGTGCCCAATGGATAATCTGGCCATGAACTTTATGGACCATGAGGTTTCGTTTCAACAATATTATTTGATATTAAGTTTCTGGTTGTGCGACAATGTAAAAAATCATTCTAAGTGACACACCAAAATTAGAAACAAAGAAATGGAGATCCTGCTAAAATTATAGAGAAAATTAACTACAGAGGTCCTTGGTAAAGAACAGATAAATTTTCAACAAATAAAGTATTGTATTACAAAGCTGTCTACTTCTCATCCGTTTTGGTTTTTCACGTGCTTTTGCTTTGGTATATAAATAACGCTCTTTGTCTACATCCATAATGTCTAATAGAGGTTCTTATAATAACGAACTTGTCTGTCTCTGTAAAATTATTAATTTCAAACATTATTAAAGTTACCCGTGGACCTGTGTTTGGTTCTGCAGTTCGATTCAACGGTCACTTATGTAGAATCTGAGATGCGGAACCTTCAAACTGAGTCTATTTATTAACATATTTGTGAGAGATGTAATAAAGATCCACTTATATGCAAAATGTCTAATAGATGTAAACTTTTGGGCCCAAATGTAATTTGTAATAATTGCACTAGTGATATAATATGATATGATGCTAAAATGTTTGAGTCATGAGCTTATGTCGTTCTTCACATAATTTATGATATTCAAGCTCAAAATCAATTTGTTTCGACTCAATCCAACATGTTTATATTTCCTTGAACAAATGCGAAATCTAAGGGCTTTTTACCGGAATTCCTATTTAGTCTTACATTTCTTCACGTAACTAACCTGCAGGAAAAGGCCATAACTCGTTTTTCCGCTGACGCCTAAATATTTTATTTTATTTAAATGCCATAACAACATAATAGCGTTCGTATGTATTTTTTCTCTAAATGTGTAACCTTAAATTTTCAGTTATAAAGCTTATCTAACCTAAGCCTTACCTTCCACATATTAATCTGAATAATTAGGCGTAATTAACATGGGGATACGGGGAATATGTACTCCTCAATTTTCCCACGAGAGGGAATCTCCCTCTCACTTTGTTTGTTTTTGTTTGTTTTTAACTAAGCATAAAGCTACACAATGGGCTATCTGTGCTCTGCCCACCATGGGTATCGAAACCCGGATTCTAGCGTTGTAAGTCCGCAGACATTCCGCTGTGCCACTGGGGGGGGGCTCTCACATTGAATCAATGCTAAAACTTTAATTTATCAGTAATGAACTCCTATAATTACTCATTGCTATAGTGACATTTTTATTTTAGATGGAATAACCCTCATTTCTGAACTATAGAAATTGTCCCCCCACTTTTGAAACCAAAGTTTTGCAATTGAGGTGAATCAAAAAAACTTCCTTTGCTTTTATATTTCTAAGTAGGTTAATTGAATTATTTTGCTTTCCCACTGTAACACTAGAGTTACCACAAAGATCAAATAAATATTTCTTGAGATAATTATTCAGACAGAGTAGGTTCTAGAATCTTTCTGACAAGCCCCTTTTTTAATTTGTCACTTGTGTGTGTGTGTGTATACACACACATTCCTACAAACACTTGTAGGGTGTAGCACTTGCAGAATTATATATATTACGAAAGTCTCAGTCTACTTTAATTTCTTATCAACAAATCACATAACGACACAGAGTATCAAAATCTTGTATATGCTACAATAATATGAAAAAACACATCATAAAAATGGGTAATACATGTAAGTAGTCTGAATACCAACTAGTTTGCTATACATATTTTACAGGTTGATACAGTTACTTCATCAGAACTGTATATAACTAATGAAAGTACAAAACTTTTTATGTCGCTATTTAGCATTGTATAAATTAAAACCTGACATTACTTCTGAATGAAAAAATTGTCTAACTAATTGTAATATTGGAAATAGTTATAGAAACGTATAGTATAAAAAATATCAAGAGATTGCTTCCTCTCTTTTGTATGGAGTGGACTGCACCAGAGTACAGCCTCGTGCTAATAGTTTAAACTGTGATTGGCCGTCATCCACCCAATAAAACAATGTCATACTAGCATAATACCTATAAAAGAAAAGGCAGTAATTCAACTCTCAAAACATTTTCTGAACATCCCTAGTTATTTCTGAAACGTAACAAGAACTGAGCTTGAGAAATATAAACCAAGACATCTAGATGCCAGGAAAAACAAACTCCGATGTGTAGTTTTGTGTTACGCTCATGGCTCCTAGACAGGCAGAAATGCCACATTACAAACATATAGCGGTAAAGGTTTCTGGTTGATGAAGGATATTCCACGCAACAGATTTTGGTGAGATTTTAAATTTCATGTATCAGTAGGAATAGAAAGCCCGAACTCTTCCAAAGCAATGTTAAATACTTCCAAATATGCTTCTTACAAGCTACATGAAAATCCAGCAGAAATCTTGCTAATGAACTATTTGTAAGTGCAGGTGCGAATGTTACCTTCAAAACAGTAAGATACGTAATAGTATGAAGTAGTTTCAGTGTAAGGTCGCCAAGAGCTATTGTAGGTCTATGCCCAAAATAGTTTTAGTTTTTGGAATGAAGTGACATACGTGTAGAAGTGGTTGAATGCACTATTAATGTTTTCTTAAAGGCTTGGTACTCATTTGATACATTGTACACACATTTTCTACCGCTTTTCGTGGGCCCCTAGTGTGCAGTTGACCATGGCAAAATATCCCGTGCCTTCCTCAATGGATGTGTAGCTGCTCAGATATCATTACTTACGAGGTCTAATCAAACGGTTGAAATGGACATCAAACTTCAAACGATGGGTTGAACAAAGCTGGAGGAGGTGCTCTCTGCAGATGGATCCAAATTCAAATTAATTGGCAATAATCAATGATCGTTTGATGGCACAGAGAAAAATTGTTTCAAAGTCAGTCAACTCATAACTTGTATGGTGAAGCTAGCTAGAGAACAAATACGTGTTTGGATTGCATCTCAGCCAAATGCAACCAAAACGTGACGTGTATAGTAAAGGACATTTCAAACAATATTTTATACTAAACTGATATACTTATAAAAAGTAGGTGTGTCACTGTTTCAAACAAATACAAAATACTTTTGCATTTTACAGCTTATTGTTTTGTGTTTTTTTTATAATGATAAATTGACCATTTCTGTAGTTACTTAGTGTTCGTGATTGTTGTATGTGTACAACCTATGAGTTTTCATAATATTTCCAGTACTATATATCTTCATATAAATGTTTTCAGGTACCTTGCTACCACCCAATTTGAACCAATGGGAGCACGTAAAGCCTTTCCATGCTTTGATGAACCAGCCATGAAAGCAACTTTCTCTCTTCAAATTGTTCATGAAAAGGATTATGATACCTACTTCAATACCTATTTGAATACCTCACTGCCATATGGAAATAACTTAACATTGTCAGTTTTCAACCCATCTGTTCGTATGAGCACATATCTCGTTGCATTTCTTGTGTGTGATTTCAGTTCTGTGCAAGGGAAGACGAAAAGTGGAGTTGATGTAAGTTTGTTAGTTTATACAAGTATTGTTTTTCATGACTATATTATTATTGTTGTTTTAAAGTTCTCACACGCAGCATTGTTGGTAATGAGATCCAGAGTGATTGAAAATGTGTAGGTTGTAGTCTAAAAAGAATGTGCCAATCATAGTGAAAATAAAAGTTAAAAAAAACAACAACAGTCAACTCCTAAATCTAGATAAAATTTGTTTTCTAAGAATTTTTGTAATGTCAAACCTTAAATTGCGTTTCAAGAGAGAGAGAGAGAATTTGGTTTGAATTTCGCGCAAAGCTAAACGAGGGCTATCTGCACTAACTAGCCCTAATTTGAAAGTCAAAAAGAAAACAGTTAGTCATCACCACAAACACTTGGACTACTCTTTTACCAATGAATAGTAGGATTGACTGTCACATTATAACGCTCCATGGCTAAAAGGGCGAACATGTTTGGTGGGAAAGGGATTCGAACCCGCGACTCGCAAATTGCGAGTCGAGCGCCCTAACCACCTAGCTTTGCCATGCCCCATCAAGAAGATTCAGGATTTAATTTTGGCCATTATAAGCACAGTAATAGTCCTTCTCGGGACTTCCCTGAAGATGGCAGCAGGTTAGCTGCCGTTGATGTTGTTTTCGTAATGCAACACTACACAATGGACTATCTGCACTCTGTCCATCACAGGGAATCAAACCCCGGTCTTCAGCATTGTAAGTTCATAGACTTACCACTGACTCACTGAAATGTAGGATAAAGAGTAATTCGGAAATATCATCTAGTTATGAAGATTAATTAAAAGATAAATAAATAAAATATGTATAAAACAATAACATAATCAAAATAGAGATACTAATTAATATTAAACTTATATGATGTTATTGGTCCCTAACCATGACAACAACTGTACTTGTCTGCTCCCTGGAATGAGACAAACCCATAACAATAACTGATACAGATACTTGTACAAGTTAATATGTTTTCTCCCTTTTATGTGTTATTTATAATAATTTTTAGTGTAACTATTTTAAGGATTGTGGGATACCAAACTAGGAACTTAGTATGACTTGAAATTGCAGTATTACATTACTCTTTGCTCTGTTCTTGTCCTGTGAAGTCACTCTACAAAATAGAAACTAGACAATTTTGGACTAACATAAACATTGCTTGTGAATAAAGTAATTGTGTTTCTTTTACTGTCCGCATTTGAAATATTACTCTTCATAACATTTCCAGAATTGCAAATACTTATAAACTACCTACCAAACTTCAGTGTATCTGAATACCACAGGCTAGTTATCAAGTTACATTTTGGTACCATGACCCAAAGATTTATTTATTGTGGAGTTTATTTTCAACATGCTTCTTTTTATGTTTGACTCTCTGGTACAGTGACGTTTGTAAATAGTCATTATGGAAGGGCATCTTCTGAAACCCCGAATAACTTCTGGCAGAGAGGAAAAAGCTGTGAGTGAGATAAAGTTTCAATCTGAAAAAGTGGAAAGTAGTAGGAAAGACACTGTCATAGACCAAGAGCTTTCACCAGCCATATAATGTTCTGGCTTTGTCCACGGAGACCAAGAGGCTGATAGATGGCTAGGGAAAAACCTAGCCTGCTGTTACATAACCTATAATGGTCACTTCCAAACTATAGGGTGGCAGAGCAGGTGGTGCTGTGCCTGTTGCTGAGTCTAAATTTGTCCCACGCTTAATGCTTTAATTCACTTGGACGACCTAACCACTAGGATAAAGTTGTGCTACAGATAGCACGGCAATCCACATGGTCGAGTTCAAAGCTTGAATTTGAAGGCCTCATGAATATTTGGCCACTTACATGGATGATTTATGTCTCCCTTAGATCACGATAAGATACTCATCAACAGGTTTATAGAGAGCCTACCAAACCAAAAATCGTGCATCACCACATGGCGGCAGTTTCAGTGATGATTCAACATGACTTCTTCATGTTGAACCACACTAGAACAACAACAATCGTGACATGGTGCAGCCATTGTCGTTCACTATGAGGCCACAGAGCTTCACTGGCCCAGTTGCCATGGCTACACCAAGAACAATGCAGCCAGATTTGGTATGCCAATTACAAACATTAGTAGAAGTAAAATATTTATTAAAAGTGGTGTTATCTGAATCAATTCGTCTAGATTTTATATAGTTGGTTTAAAAAAGAAGTTTATAACTCAAAATATGCTGAGAACTATGGTACTAAGAAAGCCTTATTTATTTATTTGTCTATTTATCTATTTTTTTCAAATAGAACAATATAAAAGTAAGTGGGCACATCACATTGTTGATAATTTCACTGTAATTATGAATGTTAGAAAAAGCTTTGCTGTAGCTGTCACACGTTTAAACATTTTTTTTATCCTTTGTACTTTACAGTTAAGGATTATAGTGCCAAAAGACCAGTTGAGTCGATCAACATATGCTCTGGAATGTGGCATAAAGATTCTCGAGGATTTTGAGGATTTTTTAAACATCTCTTATCCTTTGCCAAAGCTTGGTAGGTTGAACTTGTCTTTCTATACTTACACGAATATTATGACGGTCACTATTCTAACATATAAATTCAAACTGACCAGTAATGTTCTTTTAGTAATCTTATATTTTAATTCTGTCTCCCTATATTTTTATTCGAAAGCTTTTAAGAGTAATGAACTAAAACTTATGCTAGTATACTTTCAATACATTGTTTATCTGCAAGCCAAATGCATGGAACACATATCACGGTTAAATGAAATATCACCCTGAATATGAAAGATAATTATATATATTAATTTCCATTTTAAGCTCAAAATGTATGTTTTAGTAATAAACAAAAAACTTGTGTAGAAATAGCCAGTTGTTCTAGGAGTGAAATTTTGTTTGTAATTAAGCATAAAGCTACACAATGGGCTATCTATGCTCTGCCAACCACGGGTATCGAAACCCGTATTCTAGCTTTGTAAGTCCGTAGACATGCCGCTGTGCCACCGGGGGGGGGGGCAAGAATGAAAGTAAATAAGAATATTTAATAAGTCAGTCACATAACGTCTGCCATAACCACTAATAATTCATTATATTTATCTATTTCGAAATGAACTAGATTAAAAGTTTTGTTTTAATTTTAATAATATCAATAGTAATGTTAACTTTACTGTACAAAACATTAAAATAAAACATTATTATTGGAAAGAAATAGTTGCTGTCACTAATTTCTTGACAAGTAGCTTGATCAAGTGATAATTGTTTTTTTTTCTCTGTTATAAATGTAAAACAAAGTAAATATGTATGTTCATATTGTAGGTTAGCCAGTAACGAAAAAGTACATAGTGAATATGAATTTTATTTCTGTTAAAGATGGTAAAAATGTCACAATATAGAAAAAATTATTGTGGAAGAGGGATGACTACGACATATGTTCATATTGTAGGTTAGCCTAGTAACGTAAAA
>NW_013670367.1:15565-17715 GCF_000517525.1 Limulus polyphemus
AACAACAAAAAATGTCTTCATTATTTTTCGTTGTATTAAATTATGGATTGCTGACACTACTGTCGAAAAGTTTCATTTTTCTGAAATTCATTATGCAGATCCAGTAGTCCATGAACACTGTTTGAATAAAAATTTAGTAGTATTATACTAACTAAACAAAAATCATTGGTTTTCATCCGGAGTTTTTGAAAAGCTAGGGTGGCGGGATACATTTATTGTTTGTTTGTAATTAAGCACAAAGCTACACAATGGGCTATCTGTGTTCTGCCCACCACAGGTATCGAAACCAGGTTTCTAGCGTGTAAGTCCGCAGACATACCGCTGTGCCACTGGAAGGCCTTAATTTTATGAAAACCGACCAGAGCTTATTGTTAGATATTTATTCTACCATCAGTTTTTAAAATCAAATCGTTGACAAATTAGAGTAAATAGCCTTCTTGTACTTTTATATCCAATATACGCTAGGTAATGAAAAGTGAAATTACAAACAAATATAAAATTAAAATTAAATATGTGGTTTGGAAGGTAAACTATATACAATCTGGCCATTAGTGGCCAAGGTCGATGCTTTGGGAGGTCACAATCTGGCCATTAGTGGCCAAGGTCGATGCTTTGGGAGGTCACAATCTGGCCATTAGTGGCCAAGGTCGATGCTTTGGGAGGTCACAATCTGGCCATTAGTAGCCAAAGTCGATACTTTGGGAGGTCACAATCTGGCCATTAGTGGCCAAGGGTCAGTGCTTTAGGAGGTCACAACCTGGCCATTAGTAGCCAAGGTCGATGCTTTGGGAGGTCACAATCTGGCCATTAGTGGCCAAGGTCAATTCTTTAGGAGGTCACAACCTGGCCATTAGTAGCCAAGATCGATGCTTTGGGAGGTCTTAGAGATTTTGCCCGTCCAGTTCACATTCTGTGCCTTGCCCCAGTTTCAGCTTGTACGTTGATATAAAAAATTTATGGCAAATATAAATCAAAAACTAAAGAATAATACAATTAAAACTAAACATATGTTAATATGTCACTTATACACTCAGATTTTTATTATTTAAAACGGTTTCTAATAATACCATTAATTAAATACAAATCTTACATATCACAATGGTGTTAACATTTCGTAATAACACGCTATCATATAATTTAGTAATTTATGTATAGTGACGTGTAATAATAGTAAATACGAGATAATTGAATTCTCTAGAATCTGCCTCACCTAAATAAGTGAGTGTCTCCTACCTCCCATAGCAGACTAGATGCCGCTGGGACTGGAGTTGGGGGTGAGATAAGGGTATCATCTTATCTTTCTGTAAGTAGGTACAGCCCTCCCATAGCAGACTAGATGCCGCTGGGACTGGAGTTGGAGGTGAGATAAGGGTATCATCTTATCTTTCTGTAAGTAGGTACAGCCCTCCCATAGCAGACTAGATGCCGCTGGGACTGGAGTTGGTGGTGAGAAAAGGGTATCATCTTATCTTTCTGTAAGTAGGTACAGCCCTCCCATAACCCCAATAATTCAGTCGTTATATTCCGTCTATTTCCGATCGTTGCATTAAAATCTGAATGCATCTGATATAAAAACGCATCAAACCGGAACGAATACTAACAATAATGTGAGTTAAACCGCAGGAAAACGAGCGTGAATTTTTGTACTTTTCCATTCTCTCTCTCTTTCAAGAGTGATGGAAGCAATAAAAAAAAAAAAAGATTGGTCAAGCAACTCAGTATAGTGTGCAAAACATGCAAATGATGGGGGGGGGGAAGTTGAGAGAAATGCCCCTTTAGGTTATCCAAGAATGAATTCTGTGCTAATTGTACTATAATTTATTGAAATTATTAATCATTTGCAAGTACTAATACTTTATGATTCACAAAAATAAGTACTCACTGGCACTTATACTCACCATAACTATAAGCAAGCACAAAAATATTGTTGCGTCAGCGAGGTCACGTGACTAGTGTCACGCCACGTTTCTAGAACTATCCCGTTTCTTCGGGAGTGCTCTAGCATTTACTAGATTGGGGGGTGGTCTGGTATATATAAGATGGTCACGGCGTGACGTGACAGTGTTTGTGTGTGTGTAAGTAGTGAGTAATTGAACTGCAGTCAGGAAGTATTGTTGAAGTTAACGTTCGTTGTTAAAACGTTTGTAAAA
>NW_013670367.1:18096-19915 GCF_000517525.1 Limulus polyphemus
GAAGTTACGGAAAGTTAATTAACAAACGGAGACGTAACAATATATATTTACAGATAACACATGTAATTTATTATGTATTATCATTATACTGATTTATGCATACCACTCTACTACTATAAGTCTATCTATTCACCTAGAAACAATTTTTGACGTGCAAGTTTTAAAAGTCCTACAGTTACTTGTCGTCGAAATTAAACCCGTGTTTTCTTTCTTTAAACTGAACAGTAATACTGGAAACCGACAACACATACTGTGATCGAGCAAAACTGCAGTTTTCATCGGTCACCTGTTACATAGGGCATTTTTCTTCTTCGTCATTTTTTTCCGTTAGGTACATTCAAATCCTCGCAAATCGATGGTATTGAGATAAAGGACGCTTAGTTATTCGAGTTGTCCCACCTAAAAACTATCACCATGTTCATTGTTATCTTAAGCGACTAAACAAAAACAAAATCGAAGGGGATGCATTCTATTTTTTTTTTGGGGGGGGGGTGTCGCACATGTTGTAGTATTTGGAAAGTGAACCAACTTTCATAGAAAGCGTTGTTTATTGGATGTGAAGATATAGGGGAAGTTAAGGCACATTTTGGGGTAACTGCAGTCCCAGTAAGCTGCCCCTGGAAGGTCTATTCGAAATGAACCAATACAGAAACAGTTACAACAGTATAAAAGTTAAGTCTATTCATTGATTTTTGGAGTTACCTCAAGTACTATATAATGCTTACTATATCCGTAACATACCCAATATCTGGTATTTAACGTTGGACAAATATATTTCAAACATAAGAAGAAAGAACTAGTCTTAATTTTAACGGGTGGTAAGAATACTATAGGCCAATTAGTCTTACTCTGGTAGCAGAGAAAATTCTATACAGTCAGATAAAGTAACATTACAAAATCATATATTGGAATATGATATCACTGATGCCGTGATGGATTCACCAAAGTGAAATCTTGCCATACTAATCCGTTATTTTTTTACTACAACATGTGTTATCAGGATAAAGGATAGAATGTGGATCTGATGTACTTACATTTTCAAAAAGTTTCCGATAATGTATATAACACAAAAATGAGAAGTATAAGCTAATGAACTCCCACTCGGTTTTTAATGTTACAAGTCTTCAGACTTACTGCTAAGCCACAGGGGGTGAGGTTGTTGGATGAGAGAAAACAAAATACTATGGGTTGTTTTTAATAGAATCCAGTCAAACTGAACCCTTGTCACGGGGCGTGTGGTATAACTCTGGATTTTGGAACTGACAAACTGGGTTCTTGTCTGTATGATACCTCAAAATATAATGTGTCTGAAATATCCTCTCGGGGAGAATAGACATTATTTACTGCAAAGAACTAGAACAAGGTAATTTTAACGACTTTCTAAACCACGTGTTGCCGCCATAATGGCATAGCTACTAAATAATCAAAACATTTAAAAATCTATATATCACTAAAGCAGGTAGAAAAATATGATATCCCTGCATATCACAAATTGTCACGTGCTGATTACTGCTATATATAATATTCTCTCGAAGTTTCTAAATTCATACGTCATCGTGAACTTTCTAGGTATTCTAGAACTCGTTTTATGAACTTTCTAGGTATTCTAGAACTCGTTTTATGAACTTTCTAGGTATTCTAGGACTCGTTTTATGAACTTTCTAGGTATTCTAGGACTCGTTTTATGAACTTTCTAGGTATTTAAGAGTCATTTTATGAACTTTCAGGTATTTAAGACTCATTTTATGGACTTTCTAGAATTAGTATCGTCATCATGATTACCAGCTCTCTATAGCAGTGGTTCCCACCTTGGGGGTCC
>NW_013670367.1:20685-23920 GCF_000517525.1 Limulus polyphemus
TCATTTTATGGACTTTCTAGAATTAGTATCGTCATCATGATTACCAGCTCTCTATAGCAGTGGTTCCCACCTTGGGGGTCCGCGAAGGTAATACCATCTCATTAAACTAAGTTTTTTAATACTGATGTTTTTTTAATTGCACACTCAATTATATATGTCTTTTAGTTGATTGTGAAAATGGGAGAACGAGTTAATTATTAGTTATTCAAAACAGTTTGTTGGGTAGGCGGAATCTTTCAAAAATATGGGGTCCATGGGGGGAAAATGATAATAAAAGGGGTCCTTGGTGGAGAAAAAGTTGGAAACCACTGCTCTATAGCAACACCTAAATTAGTACATTGAAAATATATTTTACAACAATATAATTGTTGCTTTGTGAAAAGTAACTCACTTCCCTAATAAACTGATAGGAACAAAATAGTATGGCATTATGTATAATACAATGTTTTGTTTTGAGTGAAAATTGTATTGTGTACTCAAATACTTAATATTAAACTACACACTTTTAAGGTTTTCATATCCATAAAACTTAAATGTCATATAACATTTTACTGTTGTAGATTTTAAGTTATTTTCAATAGCAAAGTTGTTGTGAACTACTTGTGATTATTTTAATAATACTAGTTTTCTTGAACTAAGGTAATGTTTTTTTATCATTTGTTGCATGACTAAATGCTTCAGGGCTCGAACTGCCCGTTGCGATTGCCACAACACTGAGATTAATTGGCCACCAAAAAACTCCTAAGTGGTGGGCATAATTCACCATTATTAATTTATAGACAACCTAATAAACACTTTGGCACTTCAGTTAGTTCTAGTTAAAGCAATGACAACTTAGCTAACTTGCTGGACAATGAATTTTAACCCCTAAGCTTGTTGTCAGTCACCGTAAGCAATGCGTCTCACCTCAGAATTCTATCCCCAGTCATCAGCAATCATCTCTTTAATTAAAGTCAACGAAAAGTTTTACGATAGAAATTGTCTATCGAGTTACGATGTAATCGCCTGGGAACAATCAATGGGTGACCACTGCCGATGATCAGTTATGACATACACTGATGTTCTCACCATAATACACAATCAGGAAGTGTTAATTGTCACTTTATTATTGACAGTTTACAACAGGTGAGTGCCAGGCTTTAGCATGAGGCTAGGTAAATAAACTGTATGCGTCCTTACTCAGCACAAATATCAAAACTAGAAAGCCACTTGTTAGAGCATAGACCCTACTCACTTCCAAAAAATTGAGTGAATTTGTATTTAAAAAAGATGACTAATTCCTCGTGTCGAAGAACACCAAATGTAAACCGCATCACAATATTTTTTGATAAAGTTTTTTTAAAAAAAAACATCCGAGAAGTTCTTTAATATGAATTACATTTTATTTCCAGTATAAAAAAAATATTGTGAAAAGTAATTTAAGAAATATTATAATATTTACGACATGATAAGTATTTAAATTATTTTAACTTGTGATAAATTTACTCTTGGAACACGAGTAACACCTTGTTAATCTGAACGTGAACAAGCTTGCAACTTGTAAGAATCCATCTGGAATGTAGATTTTCTGCTATGAAATGAAATCAAAATGAATGGATATATATATCCCCTGAAAACTTACATGTTGGAAGATCTGATTTCGCTTCAGCACAACTTTAATTTGAGATAAACTGTAGTTTAGTAGAGAAAATATGCATGTAAAGTGAGGCCAGTATTGATTCCTGTCAGCAAGAAGCAAGATGTTTTTCGTACATATGAATGATGACTCTGCTGTTGATCCTGAGACTGAATAAGAAGTAGAATCTGATGTATAGATTGAACTTTGTGAGTTTTTAGGGGGGGGGGGGACAAATGACTTCCAAGTGCCTCAACATTTTATGATATATACATTTTTGTGTGAAATATTCCTAAAATATATTTATCAGAAGTTTGTTCGGGACCTCTGCATACCACGCTGGATCCGCTTCTGAAAAAGATGGATATGTGCCAAAGTGGACAGGGAGGGGGAGGGGGGCAATTTACAGTACTTTTGGCCTTGATATCTTGCCAAAATTATAAAAGACAGTCTAATTTTCTATAACTTTTATTTAAACAGTTGTCAATTATTCACACAGTATACCTTATACTAAAAAGAAAACAACTGGTAGGTTTTGTAAACATAGTTGTTACATTCATGGGCGTCTGCAGGGGGGGGGGGCACTTTGTCCTTCATGGAAAATGAGAAACATAATTCTTACTTTATTCATTCAGCATATGTATATGATTCTTTTATTCATTTCACAATTCTTTGCCCTCCCCCATGAAAAACTTTGTCCCTCCCCCTGGAAAAGTTTTTGAGGATGCCCATGATTACATTGTTCAGCACAAGCTTTGGGCCAAGAGCACATTATCTAGTGTATGCTCACTTACTCTGAATGAACCAGTTGAGTATAGGCATGCCATTCAAAATTAGAGGTATGTATATGACATATTCTTGTTTATAACACCCCTCCCCCTCAATACACCACTGTTGATTGGTGAAAGCATAAGATTTTCTTTATACAAGAAATATTTTAGTTTTCTCCCACCTTATAAACCTATGGAAGTATGTTAAATATGTATTAAAAAAACACTTCTTTTTAAAATTCCCCAAGAAGAATACTTCTCATGTTTTTTTTTGTTGTTTTTGTTTTTTGTAATTTAAAAATTGGTGAGTACAAATATTCAAAGGTTTGTCAATGGTTTCAGACATGGTTGCCATACCTGACTTCCCATATGGAGGCATGGAGAACTGGGGACTAGTATTTTATGCCATGAGTGCATTATTGTCTGATCCTGATGAGTCATCTTCAAATAGTCAACAATATGTGGCTGAAGTTATTTCTCATGAATTAGCTCATCAGGTAAGATAAGAAGAAAATAAATAACTAATATACCTCAATGCTTTACAATATTTTATATAATTTATATTGATGGCTTTATTAAAAATATCTGTTCTATGAGAAATGAAATACTATATTCAAGAAAAAAAATTACATAAGGTGCATAGAAATAAAGAAAAGAATGATGAATTTATTAGGGTTATAAAAACCTGTAACCATGTATGTGTGCACAAACTCAACTAGGGTAAATCATGTATGCAGCTAAGGTTTTGAGTTTAAAATTCTGCTTGTCGAGAACTTTTGTATCATCAATCATTAGACCATGATATTGTTTGTTGCAAGTGAAAAAGGAAATTATTTTCCTAGTTAGTAAT
>NW_013670367.1:24536-35121 GCF_000517525.1 Limulus polyphemus
TAGAAAAAATCTGGTAAAAGTTACAGGGGAAAACCTCAGTTTTAATACTAAAGATACAACAACATCACACAAAGCCAGGTTACACATGTCACTCCTCGATCAATTGACCTTTGTCCACTATGACTCAAGTCCAAGATCAAGGCAACCCAGCTCATTGCTCAGTTTGCTTAAGTAAAATATTGCCTTCTATCTTGGGACATCACAAATTATCTTTCCTGCAAGAAAATGCAGTTAATTGCCAATTAATGTACTAAGTTTTGGGTAGAGTTAGAATCTGGAAAAGTTAGATGTGTTTGCTTTAATGACATTCTGTGTCAAAGTGAACTGATAGAAAACACAGAAACTTCAACCATTTTACATATTAACTAAGAGAGTTAAAAACACATGGTACTGTCCTGTACCACAAACTTCATGTTAGTGAAGACTGTGTAAGTGCAGATGACTTCCTGTTTTCTTTTCGAGTTGGTTCTTTAATAATGAAAGCTAGAAGGCCAGTTTTTTTTGTTTCAGGCCCTTGCTGGTAATAAAGTATGCTTTATACAATAACTTGTACATTATTGTACACTACTTCTCTTACTGAAAACCCAAATTGCATAAGTAAAAAAACAGTGTAAATTAAATTATTAAAACCCAATATTAGGTTTTACAATTCTATACTTGAGATGTAATAACATATGCCTGTGATTCATTCCAAGGTTCTGGATAGATCAGTTAAGCACATAGTTACCTGATGACTGCAAAAGCAAAAGACTTGTAGATATAGTTAAGTAAGTGTGTAGTATTCACAGATAAAACTGATTTTCCACAAGAATAACAAGATAGGTCGAAAGAGTAACAGAAGTTTTGACCAGGAAATATATTATAAAATAATTCTGAATTCTCTAAATCTAATTAAGTTTGTGAAAGAAAGAATCTAGACCAAATTTAAATTGTTGTCTACTTTCACACAGTATGTACAACTTTGCATAATCTTTTTCATGGGAAGACAGTGGTTATTCCATAGATAAGTGACACAGAACGATAAGCAGCTAGAATGAAAGGAACTTAACAACTTTCTTGACTAACATGCCATATGAAAATTGTACATACATTGAAAAATTTGGTAAAAATCTTTACCAAAACTAGGAGTAGCAAATACATAGCATGCCTGCATACTACCTGTGTAAGAATTGTTCTAGTGATTTGTTGCAGGTTGATTTAGAGAACTAAGTTGATGTGAAGAAGAACAAAACAAAGACTTTATTTTCAAGATACAGGCTGATAGACTGGTGGAAGGAGACTAATGCATTGTTATAAATAAAGGAGCAAAATAAACTGCATTTAAATTAAAAAGGAGAGAAAGTGTATTTAACAAATGAAAATAAACTTGAAACTACTTAGCTAATTGAATGACCAAAAGTAAGGCAATAGGCTAAACATTGTGAAAATTGAAAATAGGTTCAAGGCTTTAACAGTTAAATTCTAACTATTTTAACTGACTAAAACAAATCTGACCTGACATTTTCAAAAACTATTCTTGCAATACACATTCTCTCTGTAACTAAACATTCACAAAATTATAGCATAAGTATCTTGAGGCCTCTCTTCTCTATTTGATAACTGGAAATCAATCCTGCAAGCATAAGGACATAATACAATTAACCTCTGAAATGATAGATAGCTTTCTTGCATGACCAAATCCTGAAACAGAAAGTAACACCTAAGGTTAAATTTGAATATATATATATTTGACTGAACTTATCATGTTCTAAGTTACAATTCTAGGAATATTCTGTATGATATAAGATATATGCTACAGGAGAAAGAGTGAGATATGTGGTACTTGTGCATCACACCTATTTTCTGGAATGTACCAGATGTGTTTAATCTAAACATTCATGGTAATGAAATAAGTTATAATTTGTATTAATAATGTAATTCCAACATGATAACTTATCATGATATTTTTGCTTGCCACAAGCCTTGAAACTCCCACCTACCCCATTTTCAATGTCGTTCTATTGCATTTTCACTTCCAAATAAACAGGTGGTAACCCTCCACCAATAGGAGCACGATACACTCTCCTGATGTAGCAGGTTATTTCCTCTATACTATTCAGCCTAACCTTCATTTCTCATTTAGGCACAATCATGTTCAGACTTCACAGAATTCTGTTTATAATTTGACACATGCTTTTTTTTTGTTTCTCAAAGTAGTCATTGTTGTTGTTATTTTTTTGCAGTTATTAAGCATTTAACTTATGATTTTCTTTATTTTTCATGGAATTATCACAATTGAACCTGAATTCTAAATTTCGTGTCACGAATACTACTGTCTTGACTACAAATATTTTATATGTGGTTTCTCAGGCTTCAGGTTCTACGCTTTTGGCTGAGGAGGTCTCAGCCTTAGTTTGATGAGAGATTGAACACTACATGAGACAGCTAGCTTCTCCCAAACCTGGACAAGTTCTCCCTTTTCCAGAGGAGCCTGGTTTTGATCTCAAAGAATTAGAGTGCTTTTTTCCTCCCCTATCCTATGTTGTGCAATCCTATGTGTCACCTATGGATGCTGCCAGGTATGTTACATTTTGTCTGGGTCACCCTAGATCTTTGGATTTTTCTGCTTTGGCTTATTGTCTAGCAGACTTTCTTTCTTTTTCTAGACACAACTCTTGGAGTCTTTGACGCAAATGTGTGTGTGTGGGGGGGGGGACAATCCTGATTCTCCGGTTAAGTTCTCCCCTTTATCCTTAAGTATCTATATACCATTCACCTCCTGCCTGAGGGTATTCATTGATCCCCTTCTGGTTTTTTTGTGAGGAGACCAGCACCCTCATATTTTTCATGATGGCAATTTTATAATCTGCAGTTCTTTTCCTTCCTAACATTACTCTTCTGCTGCTAGGATCTCCTTGGTAGGGATTCACCTTTGTCTCAGATGTGCCTACCCACTACCTGCCTGTGCAACCTCAGAAAGGCACCATTTTTTACCAGATCTCATTTAGGAAATGTCCCTGAGTTCTTGGAGTCGTGGGTAGAGTCTGAATGACAACATTCCAACATTTATTCTTTGGCTTCCAAGTTGTCTCAGCCTTCACCAGCCCCTGCTCCCATTCCCATTTCTTGTACCCACATTTTCAATTTTTACCTGTTCCTCTTTCCAGGGTTTTGATAGTGAGTCATATTTCTCACCACAGAAGCAAACTACCAACTGTATCGGTGACTGCCCAATGGGATCTGGCAAAGTAGGTGCCCACCTGGCCATATTTATTCACATTTGCCAAGAGTTCACTTCTGATCCTTGGGTTCTTCAGGTGCTGTCTGAGTGCCTCTTCATTCACTTCTTCCCCCCATCTGTTGTCAACAGATCCTATTTCCTTACCCCTTCTGGATCCCACAACTTGTCAGCATCTCTTTTCCTCAATGAAACTATTGAAACAGTCAGTCAAACTTCTCCAGACTGTTGGTAGTTCCCAAACAGAACTTTGAATGGCATCCAGTGTTAGATTTTTTTCAGCTCAACTGATTCATAGACCTACCCCATTTCACTAAGCAATTTTGTTTCTCACTCTACGATGGGTCATCACTCCAGGTCTATGGATGACCAAGGTAGATGTCTCGGATGCATACCTTCACATCCATATTGCCCTTCTTTCTAGTTGGTCACTTTGGTTTCCCCACAAGGGTTGGGTTTACTAGTTTCGCATGCTACCCTTTGGGCAGGCCACAGCACCTTATATGTTTGGTCAGGGCCTTAGCTTGACTACTCCATCCAAAGAGCTTGCATTTTTATCATTCTATGGATGACTGTCTCTTAATGCTCCATCAGAACCAGCAGCACATGAACTTGCACAGTTGCTTCTGTGTAGGTTGGATCATCAAATTGGAGAAGTCCTACCTTTCATCTATCCAATACCTTGTCACTTGGGAGTTTTTTCAACTAATCCCTAAGTAGGGCCTGACCTGTTTCTTCTCGTCTATGCTCAAAGGAGTTTTTAGACATCAAGGCCCTTACCTCTCCTACAATAAATGCTTGCAATGTTCTTTCTCTTTTGGGAAGTTGGCTTCCATGGAAACTCTTATATCCTTAGGTTGTGCTGACATGTGCACCCTTCAATGAATGCTGCATAACCAATGGAACTTTGACAGAGAACCCTTGGACTCCATTTTCTATCTCCCACCTTCCCTTCTAATCATTTTAACATGGTTGCTAAACAATAACAACATCATGGTGGGTGTTCCTCTTTTACCTCCTCATCCCGAGTTGCTCTTGTTTACAGATATTTCACTCATAGGTTTGGGGCATGTTTGGAGCATCTGGAGATTTCAGGTCATTTGGTCTCTTGTTCATACACATCTACATCTTCTCATGTTCAGGATGCATTCAATCTGGTTGCAGGTCATCTTTCTCATCCCAAATAGGCCCTCCCCACACAGTGGTCTCTAGACCCTCAGGTTTTCCAGTGGATTTGTACACAGTGGGGTTCTCCTCATATGGATGATTTTATCACACATTGCATCACCAAACAATCCCTGTTCTTATCCACAGTACACTGACTACACTGGACCAACTTGTGCCTATAAATCTACCCACTGATCTGTCTCCTACCCAAGGTGACTTCCATCATCCAGTTCACTCTGCGTTGAGTATTTATGATAGCTCTTTCTGGCCACCAAAGCCCTGGTTCCTGGTTCTTATTCTCCTCCAAATGACATCCTCATTACCTTTTTCTTTTTTGTCATCCCTCTTCCATCAACCTCCATTGTTGGTTTTCTTCCTACACTTCCCAAACTCTGACTTCATATGTGGCTTTTGTCCAGTCCTTTTCAAGGAGATCTGGACTCTCTACACACATAGTTTCATTTTTGTCCCATTCAATTCACGCTTTCTCATTCATGGTTTATCATGGACAGCAGCAGACTTTTTGACATTGATCACTGTGCCATGGGTTCTTTCCTTCCCAACCAACCATACCTCATGTTGCAGAAGTTTACCTGACAGTTTGATCATAACTCCTTAGTATCTGCCATAGCTGGATATTGAGCAGCATTGTCCAACACCTTCCATTTCTTCTCCCAATTTTCCCTTTTGTTATGTTCCTTTTAGATCAGTCAATCTCCTTGTCCTACAATCTTGCCAGATTGGGATAATAATTTTGTTCTCCACACCCTTACCTATCCTCACTTTGTACCCTTTATCGCCTGTTCACTCTACCATTTATCTGTTAAACTCTCTTTCCTACTCCTTTTGGCCTGTGATTATCAGAGGTTGGACATTTACACCATCGATGTTTCATGTACTATTTACAGCTACACCTATGTTCCCCTTTATCCAGATTGTAGCTTCCTCCCCAAGAAATCTGCAGCTTATAGAGAATGGCAACAGGTGAAATGTGATATTTGGATGAGGAAGAAACAGCCACAAAATGTAGGTAGCAGGAGATAAACGTGTTAGAAGTAGTCCACATATCAGATAGGAGGATCTCCTTCAAAGGACGATGCAGCTGAGCAGCCAGGGAAAAAATAAGATGGCGAATTTGGTGAGATGACACCTGGAAGAGATGTTAGGAATTGGGATAAAGGGATGTATATTCCAACAGGATAATATGACAAATCCAAGCATTGAGGGTAGAAGGTAAAACATCTCGTTTAAAGGATGGATTTCAAGGAAAGAATAATATGGAATGAGAAACACTGAAAAAAAGCCATCGAGGAGATATAACAATAGAGAGCACAAATAAGAAATAGAAGTATATCCAGATCTGTACAGGAGTATAAATGTGTAAATGGAAGGAGGGAAACAGCATATAAAAAGAGTTGTCCTCATGTGATGGTTCAACTATGTATTGGTAAGTTTCCTTTTCTCTCTACCATACAGGGTTATGACCCTTATAGGAAGTGTATCCTGTACTGTAGTGAATGGCGCCTATCCAGGTATACTTTTGGCCATCAGCCACAAAATCCGCATTGTATGGCCTATCACAAAAATATTATATATCTGTTTGGGGTACCCCAGTGAACCACCAATGAGTTGACCCCTGGAATCTGGTGTAGCAAGTAGCTAGACCAGGCAAGTGATTGGCTGGGGTGCCCCACCAGAAAAAAACAAAGGCTAGATATATATATATACATAATTTATACCTCTCTCCTGTCCTATAATGCACACCGTTGAGATGGAGTGTTCCACGAGACCACTAGTAGGTTCACCTTGCAGTATATTGTTGCATCATAATTATGTCCATCCCAGACCATACTAACTCATGGACTATCATGAATAAAGCAGAAGGGGATAGTTGCCCATCCCTGCCATTTCTTTGACTTAATAAATCAGGGGCAGTCTGCTTTTCAAAATAAAGTTTTGTGGTCACCTATTGCATAGTTTCTGGTGTCAGCATTCCTCCAGACTCCCCAACATGCCTTCCCCCTTCTTCAAGTGGAGTATGAGAGTCCTTACCACTTACCAGTTCCTAGCTGCTGTGCTCAATCCCATTCAGTAGGGTGGTGGTGTTCTGCTGGTACAGGTGGTGTAAATCCTCCCACTGACCTCCCAATTCACCTCTCTGGTTGGGACCCCTCATTCTACCATCACCCAGATGTCAGTTTCTGAATGGTAGGTTTTACGTTAGAACTGGATAAGCCAACATAAATCATCATGCATGTGTTGGTCAGGAGTCCTCATCCTACTATGGACACAATGTATTAATTGGCTCAGGGTACCAAGGTGTACCTACTCCTTCAAACTAAGGCTTGGGAGTTCGGTATTGCAAGGAATGGGACTGGCTAACAGGTACTCTGTTTGGTTGGGGTACCTCAGCATACCACCTGGAGGTCATGACTCGTTAGTTCTGGTAGTGCATGGAGCTGGATCAGGAACCAAAAGTCCATTTGATTTTGGATTTGAGTGAACCACCACATGGGCATTTTCCTTCCTACTGTCACTTGGATACTGGGTACCTGAGTGGCTAGTGAGGATTTGTGCATGTGTGCCCTGTCTAGACAGAAGGGATTAGACATTCTCCTTTCCACCTCTTAGGCTTGAGGTATAGATTGTAGGGACCATCCTCCTACTACTGATTGGAAGATAAACATATGATACCATCTGGCTTTGGACTGGAGTTGATCCACCGAGTATGGTCTGATGTGTCCTAACCATTTTACAACTTGGGACACATTTGTTTAGTTTTCCCCAGCATTACTATATTTCATTGGGAACCCTCCATCCAGCCATTTCCTGGATTAGGATTCCAAGGTATTTGTGTTGGGTGTTGAACTGGACCAACCAACATGTATATTATTGTTATGGTCCAACTAACTTCCACTCATTTGGGTGACACATAATTACTACCTCATTGGGCAAAGAGTATACCTAGTACAAATGTTGTGTCGTTTCCCATGGGTGTGTTCATCTCTCAAGAGAGGTCACACTACTTGGACATACTTTGAATGCTTTCCAAAGGTGCTCATCTAGGTAACTTTTCCACTGGTCCCTCCACTATTTCATTGTTGGATTCTAGGTATTATGTGAGAGGAAAGGTAAGATACCATGTTCGAAGCTAACATTTTCCAATAGGTACTTACTTCCTTTCACACTTTTTACCCTTTCTCCTCATTTCCAGTGCTTCTTTTGTGACTAATCTCAAAGTGAAGATTAGTCTGAATAGTATAGAGTAACCTTCATCAGGAGAGTGTGTCATCGCTTTTTGCTGGAAGGTTGCCACATGGTTATTTGCATGTGAAGATGCAATAGAACCATGTTGAATGTGGGGAAGATGGGAGTTTCAAGGCTGGTAACAAGTGAAAACATTTGAGCATATAGAGGGCAGGATTGAAAGAGAGAAGCTATTACCTGAGAGGGGGTAAGTGTAAATGTTAACTTCTTATCTAACGCCTTTTGACTACTAAACTAAGAATAACATCAAAATTGAGAGATTATCATAATTAAGTTTAATACTACTGATAAAATCATAATTCAGATAATAATTCAGTTATATCCTCAGTGCTTGAAATGATAGGAACATATTATATTTGATCATTCTGTAGTGACAGTGGAATTGTAAAGAGTGATTTATACTTGCAGATAAAACATTTATTACAATTTGCTAAGAATCATTAGTAATATTTGGATTTTTGAGATCAATAGCTTGGTCATGAAGACAGAAGTTTTTATACATAAAATTATTTATTTATGGCATTTAAATGAGAAAAAGTTAATCTAATCAATGTTGATATATACGAAAAAAAAGCTTTTAAATTCTGGAAATGTTATACTTTTTCAATGGACTATATGTTTTCAAATGTGCATGTCTGTACACATACTTTTTATTCATTAAACTTTTATAACAGTTTTGACACGGATTGTTTCTTGGCTTACAGAGAGAGCAGTTTGTTATTCAAACTGTTCAACGTACTCTTCGAATAGACAGCTTACGGGCTACTCATCCTGTTACAACTAATTCTGTTCATGAAGATCCACGTAAAACTGAATCTCTTTTTGCTGCTATAGCCTCTCAAAAGGTAAAACATAAGGATGAACATGTCTTTTATTCAAACTCTGTTCGTAGTATTTGTATTCACTGACTTACTTAAAAATCCACTGCAGGAATTTAACTTTGATTTTCAATTTAAATCTGTAAATAGTTATGTTAAAAATCAATTTAGGAAAACACTGGAGTAAATTTGCAAATAAGTTTCAGAACATAAAATTTAGATGTTTTAACTTCCATTTCTTTTGTAATTTGTAATTTTATTGTTTGTTTGTTTTGAATTTCTCGCAAAGCTATAAGAGGGCTATCTGCACTAGCCATCCCTAATTTAGCAGTGTAAAACTAGTGGGAAGATAGCTAGTCACCACCACTCGCTGTCAACTCTTGGGCTACTCTTTTATCAATGAATAGTGGGATTCACCATCACATTATAATGCTCCCCCATAGCTGAAAGGGCGAGCAAGCTTGGTGGAAGTGTTTGAATTTCAATAAAATATGTTTTTTCAAACAAAAAATATAACAAGTTTTACTGTCTTATTTCATTTGTAATATATAAAAATTGTTTCTAGTAATTGATGACTTTAGTCATGAAAGATATGAATTTTTAATAACTGTTGAAATAAATAACTGACTGAGGTAGAAACTACAGTAATAGATGTAACTTTTTTGTAAGTTGAAATAATGCTATTGCAAACAATTTAAGTTTCAACTTAACACTTTCACTGTTGTTAAAGCAGAAGACAAATACTATTGGCAAAAATAGTGTTAAAAGTTGTCATACAGTTTATTGATTTTCTATATATATCATAACTTTTTGTGAAAAAAAGTTTAATAAAACCTATTTTTTAAATGTATTATTTTTAAAATCTGTTTATCTGATTCAGTTCTCTTCTCAAATTTCTATGTAAAACTCATGAGACATCTTAGCCCTATAAAAGAAGCTGTATATGAGATTTAAAAGTAAGACATGTCAAATAATTCTTTCAGGAGTTCTTCCTAAGGGCATGTTCCAGAAAGTATGAGCTGGGCATAAGATTTGATCCAAAAACATTTTAACATATATACATATATATATATATATATAGGTTAGATTGTTTGCCAGAGATGATATAGACTTCACTTGATGCAGTAGCATTAAAAGCCAGAGTCTTGAAACATTTTACAGCAGGTTTTGAATGAAAGAAGTTTTTTAACTTTGCCTGTAAAAAAGCCAAAAGTTGTATGTGAATATGATTGTAACAAGAAACAGGGAGATTTGTCATAAATAAGCAATACACAGCTCACTGAGATATATCTGAATTGAGATTCCTGACAAAAATAATAGAACAGTGCACTTATTGAAATTTTCATAGATCTCCTGGCCAAGATATTGCAGAAAAGAATAAGGGCTTGTGAAAGTTTTGATGATAATATATACAAGATTGATTATTATATATTACAGTTTTATGAAATTAATTAGTTGGCTAGCTGAGAATTTATTTTCTGTTTGAAAAACTGTTAGGAAGATTGCACTTTGAGTAGTTGGTTTCAGTTCAGAGAATTATATGGTCTGAGAATGTATGATTCAGGAGCATTTTGGTATTAATGATCATAATATTATTGTACTTGATCATGTTGGTGTTATGGTTTCTACTACTGAACTGGCCATTTTAAATGATTAATTAAAAATTATATGAAGTTCAGTCCACTTAATGGTAGTGAAAGTAGTTATTTCTTCAACTACAAGTTCTACATATACATGGTTTCACAGTTGGTAGTTTCTACTTCATAAATATCTCTAAACAGTCACTGGAAGTTTAGGAAACAATCTGAATGATATAAAATGTGAGTTTGGCATGAGTCTATATGAAATTATTAATTGATGAATTGTGTGTTTGTTTGACTACTTATTGAGCTAGCAAGTTCATTACTTGGTTTGCATGTTACTTCCAAATTTAATGAATATGGTTTGTGTTTTGATTAAGAAATAGAGATAAGAGAAGTACTATACATATCAGAAAATTAAAGATGCTGAACAGACTTAAAATAAGACCCAAAACTCGAGCACTTTTGAATAGTTGACTATGCTTCTTCAGGAGAACAAAGGGTGTTCTCCTGAAGAAGCATAGTCAACTATTCAA
>NW_013670367.1:35985-38517 GCF_000517525.1 Limulus polyphemus
TTGAATAGTTGACTATGCTTCTTCAGGAGAACACCCTTTGTTCTCCTGAAGAAGCATAGTCAACTATTCAAAAGTGCTCGAGTTTTGGGTCTTATTTTAAGTCTATTACACTTTATATGTGATCCTTTGTGCTAACTCTTTTATCAAAAAAGATCCTCAATATTCAGTTCATGATGTCAAACCTTCCTCTAGTCAATTTTAATACAAAAATCTAAGTTGAAAAACATGGCCTACAACAATATAATGAAGGGTAAATAATACTAAAAATATTCACAGTTTTAATATGACGTTCATATAGAAAATTAAATTAAAATTAATAAATTGCTTATGGCACTTAATCTATGGACTTTCAAGAAAATTGAATTCACTGCAAGTTTGAGAGGTACAAAAGTATATAAAAAACATTACTATTAAACTACTAACATTCAGGATTCCCGTTGATTCTTATATTTCCTGTGATCCCCCATATTTTGGCCTAGATTCTTATAAATTTGAAAATTGCCTGAAATTCCAATATTTTTACCCTTTTTTTTCCTATATTTGGAAGATTTTTCTTATCAAATTACAAGATTTGTGCCATGAAGAATGCTTCTATGAATGGCAAAATTGTATGCATCTCAAATATGACAGAAGATAGTATATCAATAGTTCAAGATCAGGTCCGTTATATAGCAAACACTGCATACAAGTGATCAAAACAGGTGTACAGGTAGCATGCAGAACAGAATGCATGTTGACTTGATAGTGGGTAACATCAATATTATATATATATAAACAATATGCATTATTGCATAACTTGGTTGTTTATATCTATAAAAATCATGATAGTCTATGTATATCATGAAATGCTGATTCATTAAAATGTATAGATCAGTCGAAGTTTTGAAATAAAACTACTATTTAGTCTACTTTTGCTTTTAGCAAATATTGCATAACAATATTTTGTAACAGCAAAAGTAGAATGTTAGATTAGCTGGTTTGGCTTCAACTGACTATGATCCATTCATGACATTTTCTGACCTTAGTACGCTGTGTTTGTGGATTTGGCTGTCTTTATGTTTTTACTTTTGTGAAGCAGGTATGTAAATTAAATATTTTATCAAGATTTATACTGGCTCACACTAAGACACAAAACTAGATGAATATTTTATTCATAAAACCATGTATGACACCTGTTCAGATACAAAGACAGATGTAGATGATGTGGGTTTTGTTTTTTAGCCCCGACTGACTTTTGTAAATGAAACAACCCAATCCTTAACTGGTTATTTGCACATCCATACGATTTCATACAATTTCTAAAGAGATTCCATCATTCATGTTGGATATACAAGACTGTTCAATTGAAGAGTTATTATTTAGTTTATTTTGTGATTTAATACTTATATAGTTTTCATAACAAGAGTATTAAAAGTTAATTATTTCAAAAGCGATAGTTGTGACAAGTTTGTTTCATAACTCTGTAGGAGTCTTACGTGGCGGGCAGAGCACAGATAGCCCATTGTGTAGCTTTGTGCATAATTACAAATAAACAAACAAGCATGCAGTAGTCATTACAATATTCGCAAATTAGAACTTATTTCTACAGCCACTACATATATTTAACAAACTAGTTTTCTACAGTGATGAGAAAATTTATTCAACTCATGAACTGTTTCAGGAACATATTTATCAAATCAAATATAATGATGATTTGGCTGTAGAAGTTTCTTTTTTTTTTATGGAACATATTCCATATGATGGAATATTCAGTATGGGATATGTGAATATTAATCTCACTTTTCATTTTCAGATAGTTTATTGAACTCCATTTGCTTCATAGGTAATAGTAAATTAGTAGACCAAAATGACAGGTGGGACAACAACTTTCAAAATCCAGTGGATGGAAGCATTAAATGCTAACAAAAGTAAAACCGGAGATTGGTGCAAGCCTGGCAAGGACCAGTATACAGCACTGTAGTCTCTGTTGCTTCCAGTTTAGTGTGGATAATGTCGGAAAGGCCTCCTTACTTCAGCGTGAAAATACTAAAGGCCATAAAAGCAAAATTAATAGTAAGCAGATAAAACTTATGTTTACTGTTAAACAACATACATCTACTGTCGACCTGGGAGAATGTTTCTAATGTACAACAGCAACTAAAGCAACAGTCACTCTAGAAACTGCAAGTAAACCTGAACAAACAAGAACAATCAAGCAACTGTTATTATCATACAACAAAAACGATGTAGTTAGAGCTATAATGGTATGGGCTGCTAAAGTTGCCAAGGTGAACTTTGCTTTCAGATCATGTGATGCACTAAGTTCAACATTTCAGCCCATCTTCCCATATAATTCTGTAACTAAAGATTATAATCTAAGAGGTGTTGCAAAATAAATGTGTCTCTCGCATTTAGGCAGAGTTTCCAACATTTCTTCTGTGCATTGTTGAATGAAAGCTCTGATATTTTCAGTGGGATTTAAATCTAGATAGTCCCCAATCCACATTCCACCACTTTTTCACGAACCACTCTTTCAATTCAACAATTCTGAAA
>NW_013670367.1:38653-48724 GCF_000517525.1 Limulus polyphemus
TAGTTTCTGAGCCATCCTAAAGGCAGCACATACGACACAAACCCGAGTTCTAGTGAGCACCAAGATTTAAAAGCTTTTGCAATAAATGAAAATCGAAGAGTCAAACATCCAAGAGTATGTTGAAATGACATTTTCTCACGAGTGATGATATTCGCGGTCCTACCATATTCGTCATTACTTTGGGGAAAAAAGTGTGATTTATTTTGCAACACCCCTTAGGGCATATAAAAGTGTCATATCTTCTTGCCTATGATATGGGGTCATACTATACTCAAGAACTGGTTGAAGATATACAAACTGACACAGACAACCATGTGGCTAGTGATAAGTTAACAGCAATAGAGGAAGACAATCTGCCAGTAAAGAAGTTACTTGCACTTGGATCAGATGGCCCAAATGTAAATAAACCAATTTTTATCAAATTGAACGATAATGATGCAACATTCTCAGGGCTTTTTGATATTGGTTCCTGCAATGTACATATTGTACACAATGCTTTTGGTAAAGGACTATAACAGTAACAGTATGGAATTGCAATGTCCAATCTGTGCTTTGATCTGTACTGAGTGTTCAATATCACAGCAGCAAGGTGAGAAGACTATGGGGAAGTGCAGCTTGACCTAGACACAGAACATACCATGTTTCAACACCACACTGCAGTCCATAGGCTAACCCTAGATCCAGTTGTGGCAAGACTAGCAGAACAATGGAGTGCCATTATGACTTTTGTAGAAATCTTGGGCAAAGAAGATGATAAGATGGCACCCAAAAGTGGCCCTTTCAAACGAATGCATCAACTTTTGATGACAGAGAAGAAAGAAACTTTTGTTCAGCTATGCTTTCTTAGTTCTGTTGCACCACAGCTACAGTAATGATGAAATGAATGACATTTTACAGAAGTTAATGGTCAGATTTGTCAAGCTTAGTGTCATTGAAGAAAACAGAAACATGATCCACACAATTTGATGTTTGTAAGAAAAACCAAGTCCCAGATTCCTAACTGATAAATTAGGATCCAGTGAAAATTGCAATGGTTACTTTATCAGAACCCCAAACCAAGTTGGCATTTCTTGGAATGAGAGCATTTTGTGAGGCAGTAACTGGGACACCTTATAAGAAAGATTCCATTCTCCATTACAGTATTACTAAACATTAGGTATCTAAATCTTCAGAGAAGAAAGCTCTACAAAACAGGATTGATAGTAGCTCAAAGACTGAAGTAGAATGTTGATGTTGCTACACTGAGTGATGGGTGAAAAAGCTATGTTCTTGACATAGATGTTGACAGCACTGAGACCACTAGAGGGGTGGACCATTACTGGGTTAAAGTTGTTTGTTTGAAAACCTTGAATGGAAGCTTGAGCTTGAAGAACCCTAACTTGCTTGAGGTTGCAAAAGCTGGTCTCATTATTCCTCATGGCATTGCTGATGTTGAGCACTCCATGTCTGTTAATGCAGATGTTGTTACCAAAGAGAGATATAGGCTATCAGAGGATACTATCAATGATATAAGGATAGTTTAAGATTCTATAAAATTTCATGGCCCTCTCAATGGCAAGCCAGAGAGCTTACCATTCACACAGAACCAGAATTGTGCTGCAAGACAGTTGTATGCAACATACAATGCTCACCTAGAAGAACAGAAGAAAGGCTAAAGGAAGAGAAGAGAGGAGCATAAACAAGAAGACCAATTACAGAAGGAGAAATAAGATCAACTGATAAATGACAGGAAAACCTTAGATCAAACCTTAGATAAGGGCTAGGAAGCCCAGGAAGCAAGCTAGAATTGTCTCTAGCTTATATTATGTTTGATGCTGCAAGAAAAAGAAAGAAGCTGCTAAAGAGTAATTAGCATTGTATAAAAAGACAAGAGAAAGTATAAATTTACTGAGGAATAAATTACTAGAAGAAAACCAGACCCTTTGTAAACCAAAACAGGGATCTTTTTCTTGTGAAGACATCTGATAAACCATCTAGCTCTTACCAAAGTTCACTGTCTTCTTCACAGAAATTGAAAAAAGACAGCATCTGGTAAATCATCTAATTCAACATCTTCTGAAAAGAAATTGAAGAAAAGACAATCATCAGATGAATCTCTTGATGGTGGTATATCTTCCAAGAAAGGAAATAAGAAATAAGCTTTATCTTCTTTGAGCAAGTTGATTTCTACACCTGACTTTTAAGCATTTTACATAGCAGTGTAAAGTAAAACTGTGTTGTCTTCTTACTTTATAACATTGTGCTCAAGAACATAGTTATACCTTAGGGAAGATATGATCATAGTAGTTGTATATTGATAAAGTCAATTCTTTTTGACACACTTGTGTACTAGTACAACTCTTTTAACTATCCTGCATGTTGACTGATATTATTAAGTAAATTGACAATTATTTTGAACTTTGATTTCAATGTTGTTTAAGCATAGTATCTTTAATCATACAATGTTATCTTAAAGATATTTATAAATTTGAAATATTAGTCTGCAAAATCATGCATCTCCATATTGCACACTATGTAATGTTACTGTAATTCACTTCAAGAATAGCATTATTATGTTTATAATATATGTTTATTATTTTATTGTAATTTATGCAATGTCACACCAGAAGGGATGTAAAATTTTGTTTTCTAATTTCATAGCATAACAAATTTTTCTTTAAAGAAAAAAAAAGTTGAAAATTTATATTTCATCAAAGTGGAAATGAGCAAATCTTTTTATGCTGTAGAATTATTTAGACCCATCCAATTTGGTAATAAAAGGCTAGGATGCAATGGCTGTAAGAGGTGGTGGATGTTTCATTGATGTTAAACATACTGTTGCTTTTGTTATTTGTACATATATATTTCCAAAATATGCACACATAACCATAGACTATTTATCTAACTTTCCAAGTTGCAGTATTTGACTATATCTGAAGCCATTTCCCTCTAAAAACTTCCATATTTCATAGAAAAAAATTCATATATACCTATATTTATGGCATAAAAAAATGCTAGGAATACCAGAAATTGCATTTGAAATTATTTTTCACTTAGAACATTAAGTCCGGAAACCCTAATTATGTGAGCATTAAATTAAAATTACAGAAAACTTTATAAATTTGAAACTATCAGTATGAAGGAAGATGTTATCAAAAATTTTACTGGAAACAGAACACTGTTGAATGAAAAAAAAAGGTATTCACCATACAAGTTGTTTATAGTAGTAAGAAAGAAAGATCAATTTTTATATGATAACAAAGATAATGAAAAAATTATTTGTTTTAAACCTAGTAACTTGAAGTGCAACTTCTGGATCTTATGAAATCTAGGTTAAATTCCTATAAAAACAACAACGTGGGCCAGAAATGACGTATTGGTTATGCTTGCCATCATAAACAATTGAAACAGCTCACACATTCAACAGTGGGGAATGATAGAACTGTAATAGTCAGTCTCACTTTTCAGCAGTTGATGATGGTATAACTGTAATAGTGAATTCTTCTGTTTGGTTAAGAGTAGCTGCTTAATCAATGGTGGCTGTAGCTGACTGCATGGTTTCTCTCTCTCTCTTGGATCAACAGTTCTAAATTAAGGATGGCTAAGTCAGAAATGTAGGAGTCTCTGTCCTGGCCATTTAATTTACCCCATATGTGGCATAAGGTGTTGTCCAGATTTAAAATATCAAATACCTTACCAAAAAGACTGATTAAAAGGTATGGCATGATCTTGGAAATATAATGCATAGCAGCTTAATTTTTAGAGTTGAGTTTTGTTATTAAAAAGAATTACTTCTCTGTTAGAATGCTTAACTTTATAAGATGTCTACCCAATATGGTATGTTGAAAAGTGTGATTATTTTTGTATTTTGTTGCAGTTATTTGCCCATCCCTAAATAGATTAGAAAGTTTTGTTTATCTTAATTGTTTTATGTATTTATAACTGTTTGGATATATTTCACTTAGTTCCTTATAACTAAACATATTCTTTTATTGTTCTTCATAATTTCTTATATTAATTTTGAAATTATAATGAGTTTTGCTGTAGTCAATCATAGTGTTTAATTTTGAAATAGGGTGCAACTCTTATTCTAATGCTTGAAAGTTTTGTTGGAATGACTGTTTTGCAAGAAGGCATTACACTGTACTTAAATAGATTTCAGTATGACAATGCTGCAACCACAGATCTGTGGAACTCCTTTGGTGAGGTGAGTTTTTAATTAATTAGGCATGAACATTGCCAGATTTTCTTTTTTTGGCATAAAGAAAAATAAATTATTGAAATTCAAAATTATCAAATTGATTTATATGTAATAAAATTTTTTGCTGTTTTCATCTCATACTTTTGTAAGTTTATATCCAGTTTTTTTATCTTAGTGCTTAGATTAAGATAATGTAAAAATGTTTTTTCATAAAGTGTTTTATTTACTTTATTTCCTTAACATTATTTTTTTATTGGAAGAGTTAGTAGCTGAGATAATATGTATGAAAACAGTTATAAATATGTACATTCTTGATGAGTAAGAGCTTTAGCATCGAAAAATGTATGATAATTTTGTTGTATAATGAAATCATGAGTTTAGCAGTTTTTCTTCAAAAATTTTCATCAGAAAATATGTCAAATACAAAAACATTTAAGTTATTAAATAATGAGAAATAACTAAATGAGACATTAATATTCAAGCTCTAGAAAAAAAACTAGAAAGAGTTCCAAAGATTAAATTTTGCATTTTAGCCAACATTAATTGGCTACATGTGGAGAAATTTTTATGTTTCTCTCTTATGACCCAGTTAATTAATAGCTTGTACAGCTGGAAAAACTTGATATTTACTGGAATGTATAACATTTTTAACTTATGTAAAGATATTTTGAGGGGATTATTTTGTTTAATTAATAGTTCGTTAATAATTTTAATGTTTAGATTAATCAGAAAAAAATAACAAAGTTTATTCATTGCTGTCAACACAAATATGAAACAAGCATCGTCTAATCTTGATGACCGTGCAACATTCTGGTGATTAGTAATCTTATTGTTATTTAAGGTCCACATGTTAATTTGGAAAATACTTTATATGTACTTTTAAAATGTTTTTATTTTTTCTGATAACTCTAGCTATAGAATTTGGAATAATAATAAAAAAATGAAATAACTGTTTCTTCGGTTAAAGTTAAAATCAGTTGGTTCTTCACCAAAAAACCTATTCATTCAGAAATACTACTCACCTCTCCACAGAAGAGATAGCTAATATTCTCAGCAAGAAGCTCAACCTTTTGATTCTTATATCTAAACTGGTGCTTTCATCATCTATTCAATGTGGTATTCTAGCTATTTGTTTTGTCGAGAAGCGAATAGCGTTTTTGAAGTTAACATTTTCCTTACCTGTAAAAGTGTTTTAGATAGATATTCATTTGTCTAGAACCACCAATTCTTCCTTCCCATCTTCTTGTGTATGTCTTTTGACCTCATCAGGAATGATTTTTAGGAATACACAAAGTGCACAAAGGTAACATACTACCCATGGAAAATGTGTCACTCTGTTATTGGTGGATGACTATGGACCATTGCTAGTCCTTTCAGACATTAGCACAGTACATGTTAATACATGTAGGGGTGGGAGTTTTGCTCAAAGGCTTGGTGCATATGCTGAAACGTTTAGGCAGTGGTGCAAGGTATTAACTATCTGTACTGTGGAGAGGTGAGTATTTATTTGAAACACACTTTCAAGTAAGGAAAATGCTAAATTTTAATGAGTGTTTCTTTATGTTTCTCTGGAAAATTTTATTTACCAGTTCAGTATTTATTTTCTGTTTATACATGTTGAGTTTGTAATTTATATGTAAATACGGTGAAGTTTTATCTTATTAGTTAATTTTCTCATTAATTCTTCGTTCAGATGTTTTTGTTACTCATTACAGATTAAATGTTCAACTAGATTTATTTTTCACGGTTTTTAGTACAAAAATCAATGCTCAGTGACATTATTAATAGAAATTAATATTTTATTACTGAGAAAATAGCTCATATTGAGTTATCTTGCTTAAGCATGAGTGTTTGATATTTTTAACATTTAATGTTCTTATTGTTATTTGCAGTATTGAGCATATATTACAGCATTATTTTGAATCTGAAGCAAAATTTCTAAATAATCATTCTGTTTTTTAGGTAATGGATAGTGGGTTACAGATCAATATTAGCACCCTCATGGACACTTGGACATGGCAGAAAGGATTCCCTGTAATACTGGTTTCTCGTGAGGGAGGGACACTTTATGTAAAGCAGCAAAGATTTCTTGTTAGCTTACCAGAAAACAGTGAATTTTTTGAGAAAAATACTTCATATGATTATCAGTGGCATGTTCCAGTTACCTTCATTACTGACAAGTCAACAGAAGTGCAGAAGTTCTTGTTGAGTACAATCAATGGTAAGTTAAAAGCATAATATATTACAAGTGATAATAAGGTATGGTTAATTCACTTTGTAACTATATATTTTTGCTAAATTTGTCATTCCTTATTATAATGGTTTTCATATACAATTCTTTTTCTTATGGTTGTGCTAAAGCTCGTTATTTCAATAAAGCTATAAATATTCTATGCAAACCAAACCACCCAGAAATCAAAATCAAAATGTTTTTTTTTTTATTATAGAAATAATTGGTATGTATGAGATACTGTATGGTAATATAATCAAAATTAATATTTGGGTTACATTAGGATTTTTGTAACTGGGACTAAATTTTTCCATAATGTTAACTATATGGGAAACCTAACAGTAAAATACCAATTTGAATGTTTGATATGAATCCAAAAACTGGAATGCTGGTTAAATTTTTTCTCAACTCGATCTTGGAGTAGTGGTTGATCAGTATCTTAATCCATCCAAGCAGTGTGTTGTTGCTAGTGGCAGGAAAATAGGATTTTAGGTTATATTTGCAGAAATATTGAATACAAGTCAAAAAGGTTATAATTTCATTGTATATGTCACTGATTATGTCATATTTGGAGTATTGTGTTCAGTCTTAAGCTCCTTACCTTAGGAAGAACATTGAATTGTTGGAAGGGGTTCAGATAAGGGCTACTAGAATGATGCCTGGGATAGAGAGGTTGTGATGCGAGGAGAGGTTAGGATCTCTGAAATTGTTTTCTCTTGAAAAAAGAAGAGTTAGAGGGGATCTGATTGAAGTGTTTAAGATTGTTAAGAGAATTGATAGTGTTGATGAATTATCTTTTTTCATACTTAATAGTGAGAATGGTAGGACTAGAAGATTCCAATATAAAGTTTGGCAGGATAGGAGTCATCTTCAGCTAAGAAAGTTTTATTTTTCTAAAAGGGTGGTTGGCCTTTGAAATGGATTGCCTTCGGATGTTGTGGAGGCAATTAATTTAAGTGAGTTTAAAAGAAAGCTTGATAACTATATAAATGATATGGGCTGGGTTTATAATTTTTTATTTAATAATTTTAGTTTAGTTTAGAGGATGGGACAGCCAAGATGGACCAATAGGTCCTGCCTTGTTGTTCCTAAACATTGTGTTATGTTATAAACTTTGGTGGAGATCAGTTCAACATAAGTTTTTGGCCAACCATAAAATTATTAAAATAATTCCCAGGTTTATATGTGATTTAAAGAATGAAAAGATTGACTTTATAGTACAAGTATGCTTATCTGTTATTCAATAAAAAGATGAGAAATTGCAAAATTAGTTTATCAATGACACCAACAATTTTGAACTACAAAGATTCAACAACACCAAAAATATGATTGATCAGTATTTTGTCCTTTGATTATCAAATTCCATGTGGAATGAAAAGAAATGATCAAAAAAGTGAGAAAATATGAAAAGAAAGTTAATAGTTTGGACCTTAAAAGGCAAGTATTATTAATGAAAACTTCCATGTAAACGTAAAGAAGATTGAATAATAAAATATCTCAACCACATTATAGCTGCAATATCCAGTGCCAATGAGACCTCTCAGTCAATACAAATCTTCATGTCCACTTGGATGTGCCAAGCAAAATAGTGTTTTGATCAGGAATGGTTGCTAGAATGTTATGTTGAAAATAGTAAGAAGGTTAAAGATAATACCATTAAAGAACAATGTGTAGCTTTAATTTCATTAAAACAAAACAATAATATTATAACTTGTAAGGCAGATAAAGGGTAAGGAGAGTGTTGTAGTTTTAGATAAAGAAGATTATGATACCATTATTTATAGAACAATTGTTTAAGGGTAAGTTTTAAAACGTGACACTACTAGTAAATTTCTTGAATGAGGATTCCATCTACTTTTATAGCTTCTAGATTTTATGCTTTATTGAAAAGACATAAAATTTAAAATAGTTATACATACGTTGTTTCCACCATATTTCCTCATATTTAATAGCACAACTTGTAATCAATAAATATGCATACTTATGTAAAGAGAATGAATTTACTGAGCAAAATTTAGAAACATTTGATAAAAAAATTAAAGGTTTAAATTTAAAACCAGATGATGATCTTTTCTGATGTAGTCTCTTTGGTTTCAAGAGCCACAGTCAAAGAAGCAATTAATATTTTAAAAATAGGTTGATGAAAATAAACATTTCTTTAATTGAAATAGATGAATTTATTGCTTTAACTCAGCTTTGTGTTTGCAAATGTTTTTTTTTTGTCAACCTAAAGACATATTACAACAAAATGAAGGTGTAGTCATAAGCTCTCCTCTTTATCCACTATTTTGTAAAATCTTACAAATGATTTTGAAAAGAAACTTGACCAGGTAGTTGAAAAATTATATGGATTATAATGTTGATTCTATTCAATTTAGTTATGAATTAAGTATAGATAATCAAATTTGTTTTCTTTATTCTCTCATAAAAATAATTAAATTGGTATTATTAGCAAAACAATATATATAAAACCTTATTTGGTCTGTCTTCCACTACAGTTAAGATCGTGTTATCCATTTTTGAAGAAGAATAGTGCATATAATATGTATGTACATACAACCTATTTTATATGTAGAGAACCTAAATATTTAGAAAATGAACTTCACTTTATTAGACAGATTGCTAGAGATAGGGTACATAATGATTCATTATTAAATTTGATTATAATACAGAAATATAATAGAGAAGAAGTAAATAAGTTGTACACAATTATAAAAATTAAAATCCTGATTCAAAGCAGAGATAGATTTTTATTTGCCATTTATAAAAGGATTTACTAAAAATTGTACCAGCATGTTTCATAAAACAGTATTAAATGGATTTGTTAAACCAAATAATATTATAAATTGTATAAATTTAGGTCTACTAAAGATAGGCTAACTGATTTGGACAGATTTAGTATTTATGATATTTCCTATGAATATAATATGAAAGATATTGGACAAATAAAAATAATTTAAATTAAGATAAAGGAACATAAAACTTATCTATATTGTGTTATAAAACATCTACTTTAGATTTAGCTGAACACGTAAATAAAACAAGTCATAACATTAATTGGTAATAAACTAGAATTACAAGTCAACAATAAAGGTGTGAGGGGGTTGTTCAGATCCATGTCACTTCTTGGGATGTTCTGTGGGTGCTTTCAAAGTTTGATAGAGATCAATAGAATAAAACTGGGAAAACATAAGAGCCTTGGGGGTTACATAGAGGTCAAACCAGAATGTTAACTCCCCTGTAACACTTCCTTTGGGGCCATAAAGGTACATGTCAAGTTTCACTGAGATTGGTCCAAAGTTTCCTTGTAAGAAAAAGACACAAATATCAGAGGGTCCCTAGTGGAGTTAAATCTGAATGCAGTACCCTCTATATCCCCCTCATGGGTGTTCCAAAGGTATATTCTATGTTTTCATGGTGACAGTTGGATCAGCTGTTCACCATTTATAAGTGATCTTTGTCAAATAATGAATTAAAATATATAAAAACCTTGGATTTAGAACAAGGTGTTAAATATCTATACTTTAAAGATATATATATATATATATATATATATATATAACATATACTAGTTAATAAATTATATGCAGACTATTTTATTTTAGTTCGACCCTTAAATTTTATTATTCTTTATTTTTACTTAACTAAATTAGTAGTAAAT
>NW_013670367.1:48745-62925 GCF_000517525.1 Limulus polyphemus
GTTTATAAAATTATATGCAGCATTTATTTTAGTGCCCAAATTTTATATCTATTTTTCTACAAATTAGTGTAAATATATATTATTCATTCTGAACATTCAGTGATGGAGATATTATTTTCAGCTATGAACAGTATGAGCAGTTAAGTATAAAACTTAGTAAGTCATTTCCCTTTTAATTTTGTGGTTTCAAATGATTTGAGCAAATTTGAACCTTACATATACTGAAAGTGTATAATAGGAATCACACTAACAGCAAGATGTATTCAGATATTAGAACAATTCAAATTACTGAATTAATAATATATCTATATCATACAAGTATAGATGAACACCTTATTTTCACAGTTTCTCTAGCATTCTTTGTGAGCTAACATCTAATTTTGTATGAATTGGGACACTTTGCACCATTGTTTCTTTCTTTAGGAACTTTCTCTGTTGAAGAAGACACCAAGTGGATCAAACTGAATGTGAATCAGACTGGCCTATACCGTGTGATGTATGAAGAGGAGGAATGGAGAACCTTTACTGAAGTGTTACGTCAAGATCACTGGGTAAAATAACGTCAGAATTTAAAATATTTCTAATCTCAGAATAGTTTTCAAAAACATTATGTATAGAGTTAAAACATACAATTATTATGTTTACCATATTTGATTTTCTGCTGGATCTTGACTTATGATAAAAAGTGTTACTAAATACAAATAAATCAGTTACTCTTGTGTTTGATCAGTCATTATTACTATAGTTAACCATAATCTTTTCAAGCAGTTTATCTTAATTTTCTGACTAATTGCTTGAATCTAATTCTGGTCAATTATATTTCCATTTATACCACTTTCTTTTGTTAAAAAAGTGTCAAGTAATGATTCTGAAAGAAAAGCTACATGTAACACTAAATGAACTAGCAGCTGGATCTGTCTCCTGAGAGCACGGATGTAAGATATCTTACTTAAAAATGATAATTACATGTTTATACCATATTGAATTAATAATAATTCATCAATAGTTTTCCAGGATAGAATGGAGATGCAAGAGTGTAAAATGCACAAGTCTAACACCCAGGACTACCAAATTTTGAGTTCAAACCACCATGAATTTTATATTTACTAGCTTGTAATTAGTGCAGCTCTGCTTCTGTGAAATGTGTGCACGTGTGTAAACTATGTATTGAATTATTAACATTTATAAAAATGCTACCTGTTGTTATTTTTTCTTGCAAAGCATTAAATATTAACTGCCACTGAAATTTTTGAAAGATTGGTAGCACATTTATCAACATTAGGCTAAGCCATCATGAGACTAATGTACAAGCAGAAATGCATGACCTAATTATTGACACCTATGTTAAAATGTCAGAGTATTTAGTTTCATATTTTGAGCTCAGACCACCATGAATATCATATTTACTAGCTTGCAACTAATGCAACTCAGCTTACGTGATTCAAATCCCCATCCCACCAAACATGGTTGCTCTTTCAGCCCTGGGGGTGTTACAATGTGATGGTCAACCTCACTATTTGTTGATAAAAGAGTAGCCCAAGTTGTGGCGGTGGGTGGTGATGACTAGCTGCTTTCCCTCTCGTCTTTCACTGCTAAATTAGGGATGACTAGTGCAGATAGCCCTCGTGTAGCTTTGCACAAAATTCAAAACAAGCAAACAAACTGCTTTCATGAAATGTATGCATGTGGGTAAACTATATATTGAATTTTTTGAGTTCTGATACTGCACATTACTTCCATTCACATAAATAGCTATTCTTATTCAATGCTGCCTTCTAAATGTAAAAAATATTTTTGCATATGCCACAAGCCTTTAAGCTCCCACCCCTCTGGAATTGTCTGATTCCAATGTGTCTTGCATGCAAATCATCATGTGACAACCCTCCACCAATAAGAGTGTGACATACTCTCTTGATGCATATGTCTCCCTCTATTCAATTCTACCAAACTATCACTTCTCATTTGGCAGTACTCGTGTTATAACTTATAGTTTGTGCTCTCTTCATTTTTTTTCCCAATTCTTTGTATTAATTTCTCTCAACAAGTTTACTCATTATTATACATTAGTGAAATTTGTAACTTGTTGAGTTATTCCAAAGTGGAATTATTTTCTATTTCTACCCAGTTACGGAACTTATTACTTCATTACAAAAACATTTTACTTGTTTCTGCCAACACAGTTGTGTTTGGTTATTCATTTTGCATTATTTATTCTACGTTCTCACTTCAGAGGTTACATGTTCTATTAGCATATTTACACAGGCTTCAAGTTGTGGTGCTATTGCTCGCCTTCGTCCTACAATGGCTGAACCCATTTTGAGATGACCTAGATTTTGTCATTTTTCCTCTACCTTATCATGGAGTGCCTTCCAGGCCTCTACTGCAGAATCTGCTAGGCCTATCTCAGTTTTTTTAGACATATTTCACAGTATATTCCCCTTATCATGACATTTTTCATGATGGTTTTTTGTCTCTTTTTTTGAGAATGGGTACTTGCAAGCCTCGCCCTATACAGGCTTTAATTCTTTTTGCCTTAGTTTACCATCAGGCAGATTTTCTTCCTGATGTAATGCTCTTTGTTTTATCCTGTCGACTCTCCTACAGTTAATGTTTACTTTCCAACTCCTTTCTTCTGTGTACCTCTTATATTTTGGGATTTTTGTGGTATACATCTTCCTTCTTCCCTCTATATTGAGGTGTTTAGTATCTTCATTTCATTCCCTCCCTCTCCAATGCAATCCAAATTTTTTTTTAGTTGCTCTTTTGTTTCATTCTGAGATTTTATAATCTTTATTCATTTTATATGTCTGGCAAATTCCCATCCTTTACCTGTCTTACCTACAGGTTTTCTTCATTTGTCTTGTTTGCTCAATGCTGATTGGGGTTCTGAATTGATCAGTCCCACCTCAATTACTTCTTGGTTTTTCCCTGTTTTAATATGTAGTCTTTGATCACATTTGGGTAGGCTGTTTCTACATGACTTAGAATGCCCACGATACATGATCTTATCTTCGTTTTTTTCCCCACGTGATTGGGTACCAGTTTCATGTCTTGACCTTTGGACTTTTTTCGGTTCCACGGGTCTTTGGTGGGGCAGTCTGCATTTTACCTTACTTCTATATTTTCAAGGATTTAGCAACACCATACATTGGATATCTAGCTTTGGTTGGCTCCTTTCAAATGGGGATTGTCTTCACATACTCATCTACTCCTTCCACAGTCAGCTCGGGTAGTTGGATTATCCAGTTGGATAAGTTTTTCCTGTTAGATACCTCACATTTTAGTCTCCATAGGGACCATCCATTCTCCTCCTTGAATGCATTCAAAGGTGTTTTCTGTTATCCAAGCCTTTAATTTGGGTTTTCCTCTTAATTTTCAACCTCCCCTCTTCATTTATATCTGGTGATAGCTGAACATTTCCCCCATAATGTTGCATTTACCACTTCCTTCCCCCATTCTGAATTGCTTCTCTTCCCTGATGCTTATCTTCAAAGGTGGGGGTGTGATTATATCAGTAAGAGGCTTGTGGTTAATGATCTATAGTCGAAATGTCTTATCCTCTTCACACCCAGGCACTTCCACCAGTCCAAGGTGCTTTAGTTCACACTCTTCCTCTTGTCTGGTTTGACTAATCCTGTTTCATTTCGACTTTTTGATGATGATGATGATCACTCACCAAGGGGACACTTCTTCTTGTTCCCTTTGAGTTAATCAGTGGATTTCCTTTTTTTGAACCTGCATACTTGACATTCGTGTCCTGGAGGACCATGTTCCAGGTGCTTTGACTTTGTTGCTAATTGACTTTCCATTCCTGACACACTTTCTCTCAAGGTGTGACCTCTTGATCTTCCTAAATTTTTGGTGGCTCTACCTCCTATGGTGTACTCCTCCACATTAAGTTTTTGATTATTTTATTACTTCACAGTTAGTTATCTCTTTTGTTTTTGGCCTCTGGTTCATCATACACTTGTCCTGGATGCTGTTAAGTTCGGACAGGTTTACATTAGTTTTTATCTCATTCCATCAGTCTTCTTACCCAAAATTTTGTGCATCTATGTCACTCTGGTTCAAATCTTTCTGATTGATCTTTTCTGGCCAGCACTGTTTTGGTTTTCTCAGCTGTTTTGGCTCGATTTGTTACTTTTGTTTTGGATCGATTTTATTAACCAACATTTTGGTGTCTCATATGGTATATTACTTTAAACTTTTTCGTTTCTTATCATCTTCCACATTTCTTCTCAGTGGGATTCAGAGAACCTTCTCTGTCCACTATATGTTGTGGGTTGCTTCATTGTTTTCAATGCTTCTGTCCATTGAATTCATTTCCCACACTTTCCTCCCATGTTTGGATTGTGATTTGATTAGCCTTTTATTCCTTGTCTCCTTTCTTCCAGTCATCACTTCCTGGTGTCTTCACTCCGATCGTGCACCTTCCCTTTTCCTTGCATATCTACCCTGCCATCCATTGGAGGTACTTTGTCTGTTGAGCACTGAGACTACATGGCATATGTTCATCTTCCATTCTCTGCTTTGGGTAGATATTTTTTCCTTGCCGGGGTACCATCATCCACCTGTTGCCATCCTACACTCTTTAAACACGAGACTGTGACTGGGTAAGTTACCTTTTAGTATATATACCTCTTCTTTTTCAGGGGCATGTCCCACTTTTTCTTTCTGGATCTCACTCTGTGGGGAATGATGCCTGACCAGGTATTCTTTAAATGTTCAAATCCACACTGTTAGACCATGTCGACTTACATATTATGATTCCATGGCCACACAATGCACACTGCAGAGATGGAGTGTTCTACAAGATTGCTTGTAAGTTTGCTAGATCCGGACCGTACTAACCCATGGACTACATGGGTAAAGCAGAAGGGGATAGTTGCCCATCCCTGCCATGCAATGTAATCAGTATGGTCTGCTTTTCAAAATAGGGTTTTGTGATCACCCATTGCACTGTCTTAGGTGTTGTTGTTACTCTAGACTCTCCACCACGCTTCCCCCCCTTTTATTCCAGTGGAATTTGAGAGTCCTTACCATGTTCCAATTCCAAGCTGCTGGGGTGATGGACCATGGAGACATCCTCCTGAATATGTTACTGAAAACCAAATAATATATATATTTATACAACATATACATAAATGATTATAAGACCATTCAGTTGAGAGTAGAGCAGTGGCATTCTGCTGGTGTAGATGATGAGATATCCTCCACTATGTAACATTGGAGTGAGCCATCAAAATTGCAGTTCACCCCTTTTATTGGGATCCCTCATCCTACACTCATATGGATGTCAGTTCCAACTGACTGGGTTTTGGATTTAGAGCTGAATCAATTGTATTGCAGATGTCTCTATTCCCTTACTAATTTATACTCTTGTTACTCCATCCATGTCATGGGTCATGATGGAGGTACTTGCAGATTACTCTGGTTCTTCCCCTTCCACTATCCCTCAACATTCTTATTATTCTTACTGTGCTTGAGGAGGTTTCTATCATTTTGAATTTGAGTTTACATTACACAGACATCTTTTTGATGCCAGATGTCAGGTTCCCAGATTGATCAATCACTTTCTTTCACTGTAATCATGTGCCCCATTTATGGGTCAGGGGTATGAGATTCCCTACGATCTCATGAACTTGAGGTGAAGACGGTATGATCCTCTTTCCTACCCCCACATGGATGTCAGTTTCTGGTGGCCTGGTGTTTGGATTGTAGTCAACTTGCCTGTGGAATGATCTTCATCCTACCCCTGCATGGATGTCAGTTCCCAGCAGCATGGGTTTTGGGTTTAGTTGACTTGTTGTGTATGGTCCATCTTGCCTTCCTTGCACTTCCCACCTTTCCTACCCCACTGAAAACCAGTGCTTCCATTTTATGCCCAAACTCGAAGTGATAATTTGGTAGAATTGAATAGAGGGAATCACATACATCAAGAGACTATGTCACACTCTTATTGGTGGAGGGTTGTCGCATGCGAGACGCACTGGAATCAGTTAATTTCAGAAGGGTGGGAACTTAACGGCTTGTAGCATGCACAAAACGTTTTTTTTGCATATAAAAGGCAGCTCTGAACGTGAATAGCCATTTATGTGAGAGGAGGTAAGTACCTTTTGAAAATACATTTTCAGCATAGGAAAATTATAACATATATAAAAATAGATATAAATGCAAAGTATTAATTATTAACTGCTACTGAAATTTTTGAAAAACTGGTAGCATGTTTATTAGCAATAGGCTAATCTATCATGAGCCTGATGTACAAGCACATATGCATGACCTAATTATTGACATCTATGTTAAAATGTCCAAGTATTTAGTTTCATATTTATCCTGCATTCTAATATATGTAATGGTTTTTGATTGGATTATAACAGTCATTTTTAATACAAAGTTTTATTAACACAAAATGAAAGAGTGTTTCAGGCAAAATTACTTAAACTGCCTACTCAGACTTTTAGGTACAACAGAAAAGAGTGAGGTGCTCTGAATATTGGAACATACTTGGTTGCTTTGTTTTTGTCATGTTTGTAAAATGGATAACCTGCTCAGAGATTTTACATTTTTATATAGTCTCAATTAATAATAGTATTTTCAACACATCATAAAAGCCAAGTGTTGGTTGGTCACACTCAATTTCTTCAAATTTCATGAGTTATATGTGTCCAATTCCATTTTTTTCTCCAATAATACTTCCTCTCTTCATTGTCTGTTCCCATTTTAGTTGAATTCAGTTGCTAACATAAGTGTAAATAGCTCTTAAATTTTGGCATTTTTTCTGCTATGTGAAAGCCTGTCAAAGAGAAAGTCTTTATATGAAGGATTTATTTAGTATCAAGTAAAATTAATTTGCTGTTTGTTATGAAGAGAAGTTTTTTAATTAATGATCAAGTAATTGCAAGAAATGGGATTTAAAGAGAACTGTTGCAATAATACAATTGATGTGATAAGAATATAACTGTGATCAATGAATGCTGGGAAGAAACACTCTTTAGGTAAAAGAGATATTGCTCTTGGTAGGCTTTGGTTTCCTGAAGATAAAAGGCCCTTTATTTCTCATATGTGTGTTTATGGGTAGCAAAGCTGCAAGTGCATATTAGAGGATTCAAATTTGGTAGGCTTTAGCTTACCCTAATTTTTGACAGGCTTTTATACTAGTAAGAAATAACAGTCTATCACAAATATTACTGGTTAATCTGCCCATAGATTTTATGTCTGCTTTAAATATGCTGTAATAGTTTATATTATTACTATTTTTAGCTCTGTAATGTTGTCAAAAAAGTCATTTCAATGAATATAGATATGTATATGCCCCCCCCCCCCCCCAGTGGCACAGCAGTATGTCTGCGGACTTACAATGCTAGAAACCAGGTTTTGATACCCGTGGTGGGTAGAGCACAGATAGCCCATTGTGTAGCTTTGTGCATAACTTCAAACAAACAAACTAAACAGATATGTATATTTCTTGCAATCTATAACAACTGTTTTTATATTGAAGAAAAAAAAGTTGGGCTACTACCTGTCTGAGACTAGTATATCAAAAACATTTTTCTACTTCCCTGAAATATGAGTTGATACTAGATAGTACTCTAAAAGATTATTCAAGGGTGGAAAGCTATTTTATTAAAGTTTTGTAATGTCTATATAATTAATGGGCATTCTTATAGTAATATGACATGTTTTATATTATGAAGCATCAAATAAATATTATGCTTATGGCAAAGGATGTATTCAATTCCTTAATTATAATGAATTATTTTTGGTGTTGATGTAGACGAGTCATGTATTTTCTACAGATCAGATTACTATAGATCATATCAAAGATTTTTACATAGTTTGATGTTCATTGATTATAAGAAAACTCATAATATGTGTCACAATAAAAACAATTAATACAATCATGCATTCATACTTTTATTGCTAACTGTATTTGTATATTTAGTTACTGACAAAAAAAAACAGGGGTCACAGTTAAATTTTACAAATTGTGTGTTGGAAACTCATAATATTCTGAAAAATGTGTACAATAGCATATTTCTATGCAGTTCCAAAAGTTATTTCTATTAACAATGCAATTATATGTTCTTTTTCAAATTTCTGCCAATCCCAAAGTATAAGTTTATATTTACTAAGAAGCTATCATCCCTTGAGAACATAATTATCTACATGATTTTATTTCTGTGTGAGTGATTTTATTAGTACATGCTTCAGTCATGCCATTTATGATGTCGCATCATGTAGTCTGAACAATTAATAATGAAACACAGCTTTGAAAATAACTATAGGCAACATTTAAATACAGTTGAATAGCACAGGTTATAAATTGTTTACTTTAATGTACAGCAAATAAAGTGGTCTGAGCTGCAAATTATGTTTTGTGGGAAAGTGACTAGACCATTGAATTTTACTAGAGTTGGTAACAGATATGCTTGTTTCCTTTTGAAGATTCTGCTTCTCATCATTAGGTAAATGTTTGTCTCCATGACGAAGTAGATCACCTTTTCTAGTTGAGTAGTCTGTAATAGTATGGTTTTTAAAGTGCAAATACCTTATAATTAAGTAGCTTCCACAACATTCAAAAACGTTTATTTCTTAAAAACTATTAAAACAAAAGCTGTGGGTACTTTTTATCCTTTGTAGGTAGTCATTTACTTCAGTCCAGCTTGTTTTGATAGCAGTTGGTATTTTGGGTGAATTTTGCAAACTAAGAGATGCTGAAATAAACTGTTAGCCAATTAACCATTCTTTGAGACAAGTATTATCTCATCCTTTATATTATTTTCTCATGGATAAATTGAAGCTCACTCTATAGTTTGACGAGCTTCAGAAACATTAGATAAATCATGTGGAGCTCTATGCATACTTTACATTCATATTATTGTTTTAATTGAGACAGTATTTTTTTATGCAATGCATTTGGGATGTCTATTTTGTTCGACATTTGTGCACATTTCCAGTATAATGCATTTGACTTCTTTTTTCTTTTTCTTGTTCCATAGAGCAGGTGTAATGGAGTATTATAAAACTTTATCTATTTATACTATAGAAACTGCATTCTGGGGATCGGGCCAACCTTCTTGATGATGGATTTTCTCTTGCACGGTATGTTCTGTTATAATAATCCATAACATGGATAAAACAAACTGGATTGATTAGTTGTATCATTTTATAAGCCCAGAAACCATACTAACCACTCTTATTATTAATGATGATAATATTATTAATGATATTTCTTTCAATAATATGACATGAGATCTACAAGTTCATTTGATGAGACATTCATCTGAATAATGTCTGAAGTGCTTAATTTTCAATGAAGACTACAGTTAGATCCTTTAAATAAGACTGAGAATGGAGTTTCATGTCTAAATTATCTTAGGTATTAATCTTATGGATAAACTTTCTTCTTTAAAAGCATTTTAACTGTTGTGTTATTTATTTTAGTTGGTAATCATGTGGTTAAACCTATTCCTTTAAATGTAATTGAAGAGTTCATGAATGTCAGAACAGAAGGACCTCTCCATAAATTTTGATAGGATTATAATTTCACTACGTGAATTTGGTTTTGATTAAAAATACTGACTCACCTTAAACAATAAACAGCTAAAGATAATAAAGTGATTTTGGTAAATGGAAGTAAATATAGAGATTAAAAAATATTAAGATAAAAAACAAGAATGCCAGGTAAGTTGTTCATTAAAATACTTATTTATACATTAACTACACTTGCATTTTCCCCTTATTTCCATAGTATTTTAGCACCATTGTATCGATCTAGATCCAAATTGCATACACTAAAATTGCCAAATTTTCTGGAGAAGCATGTCTTCAAATTCTTTTGGTAGGCACACTTCTGACCATCATGATTCACTTCAAACTTTGACCCTTACACGCATCTACTTATTTAAATTAATATAAAATTGCTATTTAACTTATTGTATGTGCTTACCAAACAACGGCCCAGCATGGCCAGGTTGTTATGGCGCTAGACTCGCTATCTGAGGGTTGTGGGTTCGAATTCCTGTCCCACCAAACATGCTCGCTCTTTCAGCTGTGTGAGCATTATAATGTGACGGTCAATCTCACTATTCTCACTAAAAGAGTAGCCCAAGAATTAGCGGTGGGTGGTGATGACTAGCTGCCTTCCCTCTAGTCTTACACTGCTAAATTAGGGACAGCTAGCGCAGATAGCCCTCATGTAGCTTTGTGCAAAATTCAAAACAAACAATTACCAAACAAAACTTTAAGTATGACTACAAACATTTTTGGATTTACCAGAAGATGTATACTAAGAATTTCACAATATAGTTTTGAAAATAATCATATGAATTTTTAATTGTGTTTTTTATAAATATAACTCTAGAGAGATGTTTACTTTTATGTATACTTTTTGTTTTTATTTGTTCCTTAAGTTTGTTTTTTGTCAAAACATTTTTTATATTTCGTTGTTTATAAATAGTTTACTTAATATGATACTTAGAGCAATACCACACAAAATGAGAAACGTTAAACAGCAGTATTTTTTAGATATGTTATGCTACATGCAATAAGAAATTAACAGCATATCTTGGGCAACAGCTTTCTCTCACTTAACCTTATGTGCATGGATGGAGGTCAATATACATATGCCACAACATTTTACAGAGTGTCATTCAACTTGGTATTAGGCCTGTATGCAGAGTGTTTGAAAGGGAGGTTAAATTTTGTGAGATCAAAAGCAAATGCATAGTGTGCTAATTCTACAGGTGTCTGGTGACATGCCTTCCACAAAATGTGTAAAAAAATAGATGCTACGAGATTAAATCTAGAAACAACTTTGCATGAAATATAGCTTAACTAATTCCATGGTTGTTCACATAAAATCCACAAACATCCAGTGAAGTCAACAAATCATGATTCTTTTGTAATGCTGCTTAGCAAGCTAGACTTAAACTAGCATAACTATGTATGTTTTATTATAATAAAGTAATTTACATGCAGAGTAGTTAATAATTGTTAAATTATATTACTAATTTAAACAGCTCTGCACAACAAAAGTATATTAGTTTTCTCAATCATTGCCTATCATACATGTACATGTATGCACTACTAAAATAATATGTTAGCATGCTACATTTTTCTGGTGTCTTTTTCCATAAATAACTTACATACAATTTCAATGTGGATATCTAGAACACTCTCTTTGGTTTGTCTACACCTAAGGTAATTATTGACTCTATGAGGACTTTGATGAAAAGAGACAATTATTTAAAGCTCTGGATACAACTGTGATAACCAACAGTGCAACAAACATTTGTATATATGTTTGACTTGCTTTGATATATTATTTTAATACAAGTGAACTATGTTGCTGTTTTTTTTATTGTTGAAATTTATCGCCAACAAGACACAGACACCTACTTTGAAGAATCTGGACTACAAACCTGACATTAGCAATATGGCTTCGAGCTTCCAATTACAAAGTGTCTACAGAAGCCATTGCATGTGACTATTTCAAGACATGTATATTTTACTCAAAGATTATTACATTTTGTGTAGATACACATAGTAACTTTGGAATTATGATCAACATTCTTTCTCCAATATTATACCAACCCTGTATAAATAAGCATGAAAGGATGAAGGTATTTATAGTGACGTGAAAATCTAATTACAAACATATTTTTATATTTCTGTCTACCAAGATGTCAAACCTTTTTGCAGGAAACAAAACAATAATTACACTATGAGCTAATTAAGTATAGTTGCTATAATTTTAAGTAAGTATGAAATACTACTGATAGAGTTGTTTTTAAGAGAAATGATCAAGCATTTAAGTCAAGCTCTCAGATTCATGTATGTTAGAGTTACATGGAGTTTATCAAATATATTCTAAGTAATCAAAGAGTTGGAATTTAATGAAAGATGACTAAGATTCAGAGATTATACATCAAAAGAGCATCAATAAAAAGTCAAGAGTAAAAGACAAAACAGAAACAAAAGAGTGATAAGCATTTACTTACAGATCTTATTTCTTTTTGGCTACTTTTCTATTTTAATTGTGATAGTGATGCATTTTTGTAACCCAACCATGGATTCTCCTAATTCTTTGTTCCCACTTTCCAACAAAGTAACAAAAAATGTGCACTTACTAACTGAGCTTAAGGGTTAATCTGCTGGCTACTACTAGTATGGCAATTTTAACTGCACAAACTACCCTTCATGTAGTGTCTCTTGAATATCTTAAGATTCATAGTTTTTACTTAAAAGTCTTGTTATATATTTTAACATTAATGTAAATTTTTGTTGCATTTTTAACTTTATAGATATATTTGATGGCTTTAATGTAATGCAGTATGTTAAAACAATGATATAAGTACAAAATTAAGTTTTCTTTTGTTGCAATTTTTTGTATGCAGTGTGTTAAAATAGTGATGTAAATACAATATTATCTTTTTTGTTGCAATTTTCCAGCATAATGATGTCTGCTAAATTCCTGCTTTTCTGTGTTTTTGTTTCTAGAACAGGAATGTTAAACATCAGCATTGTGTTAGATATGGCATGCTACTTGCAAAAAGAAAGAAATTACATACCTTGGGCAACATCTTTTTCCCATTTTCAAGATCTCAGCTTTCTTGTGTACAATACCCCAGTTTATCCTGTCTTTCAGGTGAGTTTGAGAACATATTAATTTGATTATAAAATGTGCTATTGTAAAATTTGTCAGAGCTCTACAAATATAAAATACTATATTGTTACATCTTTTTTTTTATGAAAATGTTACTAAAATGATTAAAAAACATAGATCACTGAGAGGAAGTGAAAGATTAGAATATTTATGAGTAGCTAATACATTATAGTGTATTACTTATAGTAAAAATGTTCATTCAAAGGTCCTAACCTATGCAAGTGCTTAATTTTGGGTTACACATCATGGGTATATTGGGTAAAGTACACTAGTAAATATTTTGTAGGAATAATGCTTCTTACAAGACTTAATTCTCTCCCATTATTTCTTCAAAGTATGTGTATGTGTTTCTTTAAGAAAAATGAGCATACTTTTTCTTTATATGCATTCACAGTTGTTAATATATTTGTGACAAAACAGCTATTTCTTTTTTTTTGCATAATGTAAACTAAAGTATTTATGATATTCATCTTGACCATTTTTGTAACAAAAAATAACATTAAACCTAAATATAATATAGTATTGTATTTGATGTTTTCAAAATTATAGATTACCATGGTGTTAACATGACAGGTTTTTAGATCAGATTCAAAGTTTGTGTCATGATGCTCCTTAACCCACTCCACATTTTGAGGGTGTATTATAACAAAACATTTCTGGATAACGATGGATTTGTTGGTCCACCTTAACTATCCCATCCACTAAACTAAAGTGTAAAACAATCAAAAAACTAAAAACTTTGGGCTGGCTACCTTCTCTTCAAGATTGGGACAGCTACACTTAGACCTTAGGGGTCTCTTGGCCTGTTTATTTAGCCAATGTATTGCATAAAGTGCCATTTAAATTGAAAATAACCACACCATTCCATGTTACACAGATTCTATATGAAATTACAAATAACATTACTTCATTACTCCTCAGTTAAAATTAAGTCATATAATTAATGGTTTGAAAGATAAAATTGAATTGAGGGATAAATGTGGTATATATATAAAATTTCATGTACTTGTGGTCTAAGTTATATTGGACAGACAAGTAAGAACCAAAATTTAGAGTAAAAGAACATCAAAATGCTGTGGATAAATTAAAAATAGGTGAATTGACTTTGGCAGAATATGTGGCGAATTTTAAACATATTATTGATTGGGATAATGTAAAAATTCTTAAACAGTTAATGGAAAAAAATTAATTAATTATAAAAGAATCTTTAGAAATTCTTAAAAACAAAAGGAATTTAAATAGAGATTTAAGCCCAGGAACCACCTAAATAATTTTTTGGAAATTATTGTTGTAAATGGTGCCATTGTACTTTTTATGCTAATTATACGTGTACCTTAGGTTTATAAGCAATGTTATGTGTACTTCTTGATGGATTCTCTTAAAGATGGTGGAATTATTTACACAGAAACATGTAGAGTTTTAAGTTTCTTTTAACTTTTATTTTTTTTAATTTTTTAATCTTTCTTAACTTAATAATTTGTGACTAAGTAAAAAACGTTGTAGTTTTTAG
>NW_013670367.1:62946-65059 GCF_000517525.1 Limulus polyphemus
GTTATATATATAAAATTTCATTGTACTTGTGGTCTAAGTTATATTGGACAGACAAGTTAGGTAACCAAAATTTAGAGTAAAAAGAACATCAAAATGCTGTTGGATAAATTAAAAACACGTGAATTGGCTATGGCAGAATATGTGGCGAATTTTAAACATATTATTGATTGGGATAATGTAAAAATTCTTAAACAGTTAATGGAAAAAAATTAATTAATTATAAAAGAATCTTTAGAAATTCTTAAAAACAAAAGGAATTTAAATAGAGATTTAAGCCCGGGAACCACCGAAATAATTTTTTTGAAATTATTGTTGTAAATGGTGCCATTGTACTTTTTATGCTAATTATATGTGTACCTTAGGTTTATAAGCAATGTTATGTGTATTTCTTGATGGATTCTCTTAAAGATGGTGGAATTATTTACACAGAAACATGTAGAGTTTTAAGTTTCTTTTAACTTTTATTTTTTTAATTTTTAATCTTTACAAATAATTGTGCAAGTAAAAAACGTTGATTTTGATTTCATTATTTTAGTTAACATTTGTGCACAAAAATTGTCTGTTTTACGTATTGAACATAATTTCACTTATGTATTTAAGTGATAAGTAGTATATCAGTATATGATTTCTAGTTAATAGCACACTGATATAGAATAGCTGGTAGGTTTAAAGTAGAATTAAATAAATTAGAGTTGTTGCTAAAAAACATGTATATATAGTCAGTCATGTAAGTAATTTTATTTTCTTAAAGTCTAGTTTCAAAATGTTTATTAATATGGTCTCATATGTAGCTGGAAAATATACAAACAAATTGAATTTTTTATCCCAAATATGTAAATAGTATTACATACTGAACATGTTTTACAGATATTAAAGAAATAAGTATGAAAGAGGTGATAAGATTTACAATAGCATGAAAATCTGGTTTGGTTTGCAAAGTCATTTAACAAAGTTTAATATTTTGTTGGATAGTCCTTAATAACCTTTTCACGTTATGTGAAGATGTTACTGTTTGGGTTTGGTTGTGGATTTGATGTTCCTGGATTTTCAGAAAGTAGTGCCCCCCAGTGGCACAGCAGTATGTCTGCAGATTTACAACACTAGAAACCGGGTTTCAATACCCATGGTGGGCAGAGCACAGATAGCCCATTGTGTAGCTTTGTGCTTAACTTAAAACAAACAAACAGAAAGCAGTTTAGAAGATACCACATAAAAGTATTGTTAACAAATTATTTCTGTAGGTGTGGGAGATAGTTTGACTCATTTAATATAAAACTGGCTAGATGGAAGAACGAAGAGGGTTGTTATAAATGTTCAGACAAACTGGAATAATGTCATAATTGGGATACCTCAGGGTTCAGTGTTATGATCTTTGTTCTTTTTGGTTTACCTCAATGATGTAGATGAATAATTAAAGTTATTAGTGTTGCTGGCTGTGCGGAAGATGCTACTGCTTTATAAAAGTATTTGATGAGTTGGGTATATAAGTGGCAGATGGCTTTTAATTTTATTAAATGCAAGGTAATGCATGTGAGATATCACAATTTGAATTATGAGTATAATTTTGATGGGAATAACCTTAACAGTGTTGTGGAAGAAGAAAGATTAGTTAGAAAAATAGAGTTAGAGGGGGATCTGATTGAGGTGTTTAAGATTGTTAAGGGACTTGATAATTTTGGTTTCCAGTATGGTACATTACCTCCTCTCACATAAATAGCTATTCTCATTCAGTGCTAACCTCTATATATAATAAAAAAAAAAATTTGCCCATGCTTCAAGCCCTGAAACTTCCACTCATCTGGAATTGACTAATTCCAATGCATCTCATATGCAAATTATCATGCGACAACCTTCCACCAATAAAAGCATGGCACACTCTCTTCATGCATGTGACTACAACTATTCAATTCTATGAAACTATTACTTCTCATTTGGCAGTACTCATGTTAAGACATTTTTTGTTTTGGTGCTCCTCATATGATTCGAATTTGTGACTTTCAATGGTTTAATTTCCAAAGTGAAATATCTTAATTAATTTTTTTCATCATCCTTGCATTGTGGAAGAACTCTTCAGTTAAAATAATTTCTAAGTCTTTTTTTTTTTTCTCATTCT
>NW_013670367.1:65069-69289 GCF_000517525.1 Limulus polyphemus
GTGTATCATACCCCTTACTAACACTATCTCACAGGCTGCAGGTGGAGGAGACTCCTCATTGGATTTATCTATGATTATCCACCATGAGATTGATCATTATATGGGTAAACCTCTTCTCCTGAACATGCCCCACTTCCTCCTGAACAAGCCAAAATTGTTCAGGCTGATAGGGATTTTTATAGCCTTTTTTCACCACCAGATTTTGCTGTGTCTTCCTTTGCCCCTCCTGCAGAATCATTGTCCCTTGGAGGACATACTTCAATTAGGCATGTGGACTACCCCTCATACATTCATCTCTCACTACTTGCATAGGATTGTGGTATCTTCATCTTCAGGTTATCATCTTCCACTTATAGCCATTCGTCATACTTCAGTGAGACTTTAACTATGTAAGTTATCTTTTATTGCTCTTTTCTTCCAGTTCAGGGACCCTTTTTCCTTTTTTGTTGCTACTCATTGTCTGAATCCTGATCTGTGGTGAATGGTGCCTGGCCAGGTATTCTTTAACAATTCAAATCCACTCCGTAAAACCATGTTATCTTACATATTATGATTCTATGGCCACACAGTGCACACTGATGAAATGGGTGTTCCACAAGATTACTTGTAGGTTTATCCTTGTGATAGGATTGATTCATAAGTTTACACTTCCCAAACTGTACTTGCCTATGGACTACACGGATAAAACAGAAGGAGTGACCTGCCCATCCCTGCCATGCCTTGTATTGTATTGAATAAATTGGTATGGTCTGCTTTACAAAATAGGGTTTCATTGTTACCCATTGCACTGTCACAAGTGTTGTCATTCTTTCAGACTCTCCACTGTGCTTTCTTGCCTCTTTTTTTTCCAGTGGAGTTTAAGAGTCCTTACCAAGCCACTGGGGTTGTGAACTGTGGAGGCACCATCCTGAATGTGGTAATGAAATACAAATAATTTTTATAAATTATTATAAAACCATTCAGATTAGAGTAGGGCAGAGATGTTCTGCTGGTGTAAATGATGAGATATTCTCCACTGGAGTGAGCCATCAAAATTGCAGTTCACCCCTTCAATTGGGATCCCTCATCCTACCCCCATGTGGAGGTTGGTTCCTAGTGGCTGGGTTTTGGACTTAGAGCTGAACCAATCATCATAAGTCCACACTTATGTACTACAGATGTCTCTATTTCCTCACTCATTTATACACTTGTTACTTCATCCATTTTATGGGTCACATTGGAGAAACTTGCAGATTACTGTGGTTCTACCCCTTCAGCTATTTCTTGATGCTTATTATTCCAGTGATGTTATTGTGCTTAGGGTGGTTCTGGTTATTATATATTTCAGAGAGATAGCTTACATTACAAAGACATCTTTTCAATTCCAATGTTAGGTTCCTGGATCAATCATTAAATTTTTCACATTGTTATCATAAATCGTTGGAATGAATTTCCTCCAGTCTCAGAAACTTGAGTTGAAGAGTGTATGATCTTCTTTCCTACCCCCACTTGGATGTCAGTTCCCAGTTCCCAGTGGCCTGGGTTTTGGATTGTAGTCAACTTGCTGGTGATATGATCCTCTTTCCTACCCCTAAGTGGATGTCTGTTCCCAGCGGCATGGATTTTGGATGTAGTTGACTTGCTGTGTATGGTCCTAGGGACACATCCTAGAATCTCACCCACTTTTATGTTTTGTGGGATTGAGTTTAATAAATAATGTGTGGTTTGGATCACTATTTTGCCATAGTTCTCTACCATTTGGATGCACCCTCCATCTTTCCACAATGGCAAAGAGTATACCTGTTTCAGAAGTGGTGTGGTCTACCACATATCATCTTTGACTCCAGAGATCTCCTTTTGGGGAGTGTTTATCAGACACTTTCAAAGGATGCTTCTTTCTTTCCTTTGCACTGGTCCCCCCACCTATTCAATTCTAGCTATTTATGTGAGAAGAGGTAATGTACCATATTGGAAGTTATAATTTTTTTATACTGCAAATGTATTTCTGATAGGTATTTACCTCTTCTCACACTTTTCATCCTTCCTCCTCACTGAAAACTTGTGCTTCCATTATCTGGCAACAATTGAAGTGATAGTTTCGGAGAATTGAATAGAAGGAGTCACATGCATCAAGAGAGTGTGTCACATTCTTATTGCTGGAGGGTTGTTGCATGATACTTTGCATGTAAGATACATTGGAATTAGCCATTTCAAGGTGGGTGGGAGTTTCAGGACTTGTAGCATGCACAAAAATCTTTTGCATATAGAGGGCAGCACTAAACAAGAATAATCATTTATGTGAGAGGGGTAAGTAACTATCGAAAATACATTTTCAGTATAGGAAAATTATAACATCTTATCTATATTTAATGGGGAGAATGACAAGACTAGATGACACAAATATAAATTTTGATGTGGAAGGAGTCATCTTCAGCTAAGACAGCTATATTTTTCCAAGGGGATGATTGGCCTTTGGAATGGGTTGCCTTTGGATGTGGTGGATGACGTTAATATAGAGGAGTTTATGGGAAAGCTTGGTGAATATTTGAATGATAAAGTCTTTGAGTTCTTTAGTGTTTAGTTTAATTTAATGGATAGGACATCTTAGATGGACCATAAATTTACTTGTTGTCCTTTAATGTTACATTAGTTACAAAAACATTATTGTATTTAAGTCTACCAAGAGTTCAAGCATTTTGCATTAAATAAAACAATAATTACACATTGAGCTAATCACATATAAAAAATAAAAATTACACTTATCGATTTTTCAGATATCAATATGTACTCCCTTGTGTAACTTAGAGGTTAATAGCAAATGCACTCGCACTTTATGCACCTGAGTTTTTCAACCAACTTTTATCAAAATTGGTTCAACCAGTTCCTCAAAACAACTGTTGACATAGAGCATCAGATTGACTGATAACTCTGTTTTACATATAAGTTAGAACTTTTCTGAAACGTTTTCCTGAATGAATTTAATATCTGGCTCTTTATAAAATTTATCTCATAGAAAATCATCACAATTCAGCAGCTTTTACAGTACAAGATTCAATATAAAATATAAGAATGAAGTTCTTCTCATAGTAAAAAAATCATGTTGCAAATTGGAGGTGATAAAGGGAAGGAGAAAACTTTACTTTGAAATAAAAGGAAATTTGTATATTTATATGCTATTTTGACCATGTTTAGAGATGAGGTTAAGATTAGAATTAAGAAAAGGTTTTTCAATTATAAAGCATAGCTTAAATAAAAGGTGAGCAATAGTGTATTAGGTCGTCAAGAAATTAATGTAGCATTTTGGAACACTTTCATTAACCCCCCACCCAAAAAAAAGCATACATTACGTATAATATTTAAACGAACCACCTAAACCTCACGACACATACATTCAGCATGTAATGCTGTTTGAATACAAGAAGGGAAACAATGCCTCTGTAGCCACAAAAAATATCAAGTAAGTTTATGGAAACATTTTGAACGTTCATGTCAATGATGGTTCAGCAAATTTCGTTCAGGTGACTCTAGCCTTAAAAACTGTGTTGGTAGGGGCTGACATGTTGGACTTGATATTGATGCTCTGAAGATGCTTGTTTAGTCTAACCCAAGGCAACACATTCGTAAAATGGCCCTGAAATTGCATATCTCTCATTAAACAATATGTAAACATCTAAGAAATATGGGAAACTTCATAAAGAAGGTGTTTGAGTGCCTCATGAGCTTTCTGATGATCATCGTTTCCAACATGTGAATGTTGCTTCGTCTCTTCTGAAGCATAATGCTTGTGAACCATTTTTAGACAGTATTGTCACCGATGATGAAAAATGGATTCTCTTTATGAATATTAAATGCCAAAAACAATGGCTCAGTCCTAGACAAAAACCACTTCCGACCCCAAAACCTGGACGCCATCCACAAAAAGCGATGCTTTGCATTTGGTGGGACATCAAAGGAGTAATTTATTTTGAACTCCTCAATCCACAGTGAATTGTCAATGCAGAGATCTATAGTCAGCAACTAGAACGTTTAAATCAAACCCTTCATCAGAAACCCCTTCACTCATCAATGCACTTCCACATGTCGCATGTTTGACGCAACACAAGATTATGGAGTTCGGTTGGGAAATTCTCCCATACCCACCATATTCTCCAATATGGCACCATCAGATTACCATCTTTTTCGTTCACTGCAACACCATCTTAATGGGAAAACATATGCAAATGTGGAAGGTTTTGGAAGAG
>NW_013670367.1:70177-80671 GCF_000517525.1 Limulus polyphemus
CATCGATAAGGAGGTGACTATTTCATTTAATAAATGTTTTGTTTTGATATACAAGTTGGTCAGGTTTTTTTTCATCTAAAAAAACCGACATTAATTTCTTGATGACCTAATATTTTCATAATGTCATTGTTTGCAATGATCTGATGGTTAGGGTGCTTGATTGGCAATTTGTGAGTCAGACAATTGAATACAATCACCAAATATGCTTATCCTTTCAGCTGTGGGAGCATTATAATGTTATGGTAAATCCCAGTATTTGACAAACGTACCCCAAGGATTAGCAGTAGGTGATGTTGACTAACTGCCTTCTCTCTACTCTAATTAAAAATAATAATTGAACAGAATAAAATAAAATATAGGAAAGTAAAGCTACTAGCTTTCAGAATCAAAAAGTAAAAAAACTGGAAAAATTAGATTACATTAAAGAAATCATTCTCTATTCTGGCTTTATATGATTGCTTTTTTGTTTGCACTAGCCATCCCAAATTTATAAGCCCACTACTAGAAAAGTGAAAAGTAAATACAGTGTGCATTAGCAAAATTCTAGATTTTGGAACCTTTTTGTAGGTGACTAGACCTGGGGCCACTTGGAAGTCATTTGTAATAATAAAAAAAAACAAATGTTTAATTCACAAATGTTGCCAAATTATGCATAATTTTTTTTAAAAAATTCACAATCCTAGCCCAGTTGTTACCATAAGAGTATGAGATCTAATTTTTCTCATCACAAACTTTTAATAGGGCTTTTAAGTAAGAAACAGCAAGACAAAAGTATGATCCAAATACACGATAAAACAGTGACACTAAATGTTAAAGTGATGCTATAGCTATTACTAATATGTATAGTTGGAAGGACTTCAAATGCAGTTAGAAAATCACATATATTGTATCCACTTCTTATCGAATCTATGGCTTAGCTAGCAGCTAGAGCATTACGATATTCTAAATATTACAAATGCAAAATATTTGTATAAAACTTCATGAATGCTTAGCTTTTGGATTTCTAAATTAAACCCAAATACTATGAGTGAACCATGTGTTTAAAAATTAAAATAAAAACAACAGTTACACACTGGTAACTTTAATCTAACCAGTTGTAAACTGCACACTAGATGTATTTTCTTAAATGATTGCTTAGTGGGTAGTTTATATACATATAATTTAGATTTACTGGGTGAATAAGTACAGAAGTTTTTTTTTAACAAACGTGTAATTGTAAATCCAATGCTACAAATTACATTCAAACTGTACTGCATTACATAAACAAAATCAACTTACTTGTATACAGTAACTGAAAATTTGTGTTACTTCAAACAGATCCAAATATTTCACAAAAACACACTGTCTGGTTCAACTGTATCTTGATATAACTTTCCACACTTCACATTTAAATTTCTCATGTTTATAATCTAGCGTTGAATGTGCTAGAACACTTTACGTCAAATCTTTAGTACCTTCTAGGTGTTTTAGGTTTATCTTATTAAACTACAAGTAAAATTACTTATCTCCAGTGATGGGAAAAGTTTAGGTTAATCTATTATTTTAAATCATTTTATGGACTTTAAAAAGGTTAATTGTGTTGCACTCTTGGTTTCATTCAGAGCCATAGCTCTAAGCTGCTTATACCGCCCACCACACACACATACAAACAAAAAAGCAGGAACAACAACACCTAACTTCCTATATTTTATCCAATGTTTTTGGCAACTATCTTCCATCAGGCGTTACAATAGATTTCTTATGTGAAGCCCAGTGAAAGGTATTGCTTGAAATGTTACAAGATATAAATATATATAATAAACTAGCTGTAGTTTTAACATTTGTATTTTCTTTTAGTGTTGTAAGTTAAATGACAGGGCTGTGGGTCTTAATGAAGTTAAAATCAAATTTTATACATATATATTGCAAACTGTGGTGTCTGTCTGAGTGTTTATCTGTTTCCTGTTTATAGCAGCTGCTTCCCGCACTGTGTTTGAAAAGCTGTACACACAGGCAAAGCTCAACATTCACTTTTGAAATGACAGGAGAACAGGCATGAATAATGTTGATGCCAAATTTTATTTTGCAAGCATGGTATTCTACACTAAATTGTTAGGAATTAATCACACTATCATTCACATTTCCAAATGTGATGTAACTTAAACAATAAAAATGTAGATTTATTATATGTTATTGTTGAACAGGTTTTAGCATGACTGAACTGCTCAACAAATACTTTTCCAACATTCAACTGATCACATACAGAGACAAAGACAAGCTTCTGTCAACAACCACATATGATAGGTATTAATTTTATTGGTGTAGATGGAACTTTGAGATATATCTTTGATATTTTTCTCATTAACCTGAGGTTATTGACTATTGCTAGGTGAATATCAGATATGGACGTGAAGTTTCTGTACTACTGAATCAGTTATAATACTTATACTCATGTTCTTATGTATGTTAAGTCTATAATGCTGGCCATTCTTTTCAGTTGAAAGTTAGACATTATATTTTTAAAGATTGTAAATTGCCCAAATATAAAACTTTTCTGGCGATTTACAGCATTAAAAAAGCAAAAAGTACTCTATACTACTTATGCAATTTGTGTATGCATTAACTGTTAGAATTTTAAAGTTATGCTTTTATTACTCATAAAATTAAATGTAAATTAAGTGTTTTCTCTCTCTCTCTCTCTTTTTTTTTCAGAGGTATGTAGTGAAATTACTGCATCCCCTAGTGGTCTCTTTAGGCTGGAAAGATGAAGGTTCACATATGAAAAAGTAAAAAATGGATTTGAATTCAAATATTTTATCACAGTGTATTTGAAATGATATATTTTCAAAGAGTTCATTATTTTAACTTTCCAAAGAAAAATATAGAATTTTCTATCAAATTATTTTACACATTATTTTTTACCATATCTTAAGAGTTTTCATGGTGTTTTTGTTTTCTTACTTAGTCTCATTTTCTAAAATATATATTCATTGGGTAAGCCTTCGTAAAAGATAATTTTGAATTAGGAAAAACAATGAAAAATAATAATCTGAAAAAATACTTTATTAACCCCAAAATTACTGATATATATGGACTCCATTTGGTTTGAAGCATATTTTTCAAAATTATTTAATGCACAAAATTGTTTGTGGGTCTATCTCTTTGAAGATTCAATTTTGACGATCTATGCAATAAATTTTAAAACTAAAAACAAGATCAATGTTTAAAATGTGCAATAATATTATATCTGGTCAATTACCAAAACTTATATGATTCAGCATGTTTCAGTACCATTATGCTACCATCATTAGGAGTAAAACCTATATGAGAAGCAAGTAGTTTTATAAAGAAAAAGTTTAGCTCATTGTAATCTATGTGAGTGGTATGAGTATTGTACATAAGAAGTCAACATTTTTTTTCAAAAAGTGTGCATTTTCACCAGCTATCCTTTCGTCTGTATTTAACAAAGAATTATTTATTTTACAGCACAAAATTTAGCCATGTTTTCTCAGTCTGAGACAATTTAACACAACTTGATTCAGCTCAACTAGAGAATACAATACAGTTAAAGAAGAATTCAAACCATTTAACAAAATCAAAACAGTACTTCCTAGCACTAAAGATAAAAAACATTTTAGAGAGAAATGGTAAATATCAAATTAGGTGTTAATGCAACAAAACATATATTGATCAAACTAAACATAATTTGAAATATCTTAATGAACATAAAAGTTATGTACGTAACAAAAAAATGCTAATTTCTCCTTTTACTGAATGCTTTGTTAAAACAGGTCATTCAAAACAATGGCATGAAACAATAATTTTAGATGAACATAATACTCCAAGTGAATTAAATATTAGAAAATCAATTATTATATTATAATAACATCAATACCATTCTTATCAGGGTGCAGGTACCACCCATGCTTTGTCTTTTATCATTCCTGTGATTTAACACATACACACTATGTTGTGATGTTGAGTCAGAATTGGTTATATTTTAGATATACTAGCAAAGACCCCGAAAACATTAGCAGTCGGATTAGTATATTTATTGCAACAGTACTTCTTTTAATACAGGATTTCTGGAATAATATAAAGAATTCTAATCACAAACACTGAGATCTGTAAGTTCACTTGTCTTAGGCTGAACATTAGTTACGCCATTATTAATTACAGCCTACATTTGATAAAGAGGTAATAAAAAAATATATAAATTTATTTTTATAATTTGTTTTAATTCTAAGTTTTTCATTATTCTAAATACAACAGGAAACTTCGTTCATTGGCCTTAATAGAAGCTTTATACTTTGGAGATAAAGAAGTCATAGCAGAAGGCAAGAAATTGTTTGATTCATGGAAGAACAATGGCACATGGTAAGTTTAAACATTTAACTTTATATAGTAGCATTTTTAAGTGTTCTTACATTGTGAAGAGTTTTCAAGAAGTTTACAAATAGGATTCCAACATTATATTTCTGCTTTGTTTTATCATACACTAAATTCATAACTTTTGTTTCTGAGTGATTTTATCAAGTTGATGTAAAATAAACAAATATAAAAGTTTAAGAGCAAAGAGTAAAAGTTATAGTTGGTGAATGCATGATTATAAATCACTTTTCAAACAGAAGAATATGCACTAAGCCATGAATGCAATATATTGTATGAAGTTATTTTACAAAACTTATTTGAAGGTTGAGTTTGAAAGCTATTTAAAACCTCTATACTATAAATAACAAAATATCACCTTTTTTTTGCAATTTTATACTCTAGTGGGCTGATTGTTGGAGTTTCAATTATATTGCCGGTCACACCAAATTTATTTAGTGGAAGATTGGCAGTGGTGAGTGGAGCTCACAAGTCGCTAACTCGAGGTAATCTATGGTTAGAATAAAGAAACAGAGTCACAACTTGTCACGGGTGCTCGTGCACTTACTTCGTTGCTAGGCAATATCTCTATGTGCTTTTCAATGCCACTGATGCAGCTACTGTATACTCTAGCTCATGGCCATATTTTGTAATACAGACGTCCTTATTTATGATATTTCTCCATGTATATGTTCACTCAAAAAATGTTTACAACTTTGTTTCTAAATTCTTTTCAACTACTAAATACACTGAAGCAATTGCAAAATTCACTCAAAAAATATTCAATTGCTTCATTTATAGGTTTTACTATCATAAATGTGTACAATAATAATGTGATGATTAAACAAAAAACGTGTTTGTTAACTATAAAAAAATTACCAATATGTGTAGAATATTGCAAAGGACGAGAAACAAAGCAACAAACCTTGACAAGAACATTTAAATTACTCCATTTTCTATACATAAAATTGCTTTTCTTTCAATAAGTTTGGAGAAACTGACATTTTAAGTTAAATATAAAAAAAAAGTATCCTGTTTTTTTTTCAACCAAGAAAAATTAACTTTAAGGATATTATCAAGTAGTAAATGCATTTTAACATAACTGGGCAACTTGATAAAAGTCAAAACTGTAAAAACTGAATACATATACTTGTTCTGTATATGGGTCAAATTATGGAAAAAAATTCAACCAGAATATTAGAAGAAGAAGATTGAGAGAGAGAGAGAGAAACAAACACTAGTTTACAGATGGACAATCTATAATAGTTTAACATACGGACTTTGAATGCTAAGCTTGTATCAACTTGGAACTTCAAGATTGTTTCTCATGATACTACAGAGCAATAAGAATTAAAAAAAACTATAATAATGCTTTTTAAATAATCAGAAATGAATTCTTGATTAGCTTTTGTGTACAACATTACAAACAAGTCAAAAGATGCTGGGTTTTACATTTGAGCAAATGACCAAAAATCTGCATTTCTTACCAATTAAGCATGTTGTAAGAACATGAATGAACTGATTTAATTTCTGAATTAAATTTAAATAGAAGCAAAATAGCTTCATATCAGTAGCATACCTATGCCCCAACAGCCCCCCCCCCCCCCCACCACACACACACTCACACAATTGAGGGAGACTTGAAGGGTCTGACAAGTTTAAGAACTGGTGACAAGGGGAATAAATGTAGGGGCCAAAATACTTTTCATGTGAGAGACAAGGCATCATTTGTAATTACGTGCTTTATACACTGTCCATTACATAAAATACATACATCACTAACATAAATACATTTCATACTTACAAAAATGTTAAATATTTGTGGATTGTTAATTTCGAACATAAGAAATCTAGTTGGGTCATGCACCAGATCTGCCCTAAGTATTAAATTTCTCTAGCAGATTAACTTCATTGAAACTACTAAACATTAAACAGTTGTATTGTGTATTACCTTGCTTTGTGTATATGGAGATACTCTGTGAATGTCACATGGAGCAGAGATATTTTGAAATTGGTCACCTATAGAGAGTGTAGTTCAATTGTAAATGCAATTTTAATAGTTTCAGATAGATTTGTTATAACAATGATTTATGTATTCTATAGCCTTTATCCTGAGTGCTTCATAGTTCAGACATTTTCAGAGTAAAATCAAATGATTTTCGTTATCTTGATAGAAAATATTTATTTTTTAGAACATCAGTTACATATAGCCAAGATAACAAGAAACCTTTGGTCTAATCAGGAATGTGGTCTACAAAAGCCACATACTTCACTCTCATGGAATATATTTACTACTTAGAAAACAACTTAAGTCTTTCTGTCATTCTAATTTGGAATACATTGAGCTACAGAGATAAAAACTGGATTGTAAAAATCACCATTGACAGTTTCAAGCAGATTAGTTTTTCAATTGGAAGAGCCAAGATTGAGCCTATATTGAACACTATTCTGCTTGTTTCAGCTGATAAAGTGTGTATTTTAATCTCAACTTCATATGTTGTTGTTTTGTTGTTTTTTTCGTTTATTTTTTTTATTTTGTGTCAAATCACCACACCTATCCTTCTGCATACTAGGTCTATGAATCTCCAGTTATTGCATAGATCAGGGTAATCCCTAGAATACTACAGGAATACTTAACAAAAATAGTCATATATCTTTTGAGATCTAACCTATTAATATGAATGCTTGAAAATTAGTTACCTATTGACAATCATTGTATTGTCTTTATTCTTTTGTGTTTACCCAAATGTTTGTAATAAGAAGAATATTATCCACTATTAGTTAAGTTCAGATGTTTGACTGCACACTGGAGACTAGAATTCGTTGTTAAATTAAATATGACCAAACACTCCAGACAAATAAAACTTTCAATATACCCAACATCTTACATGTAGATATGTAACTCTTGATAAAGACATAAGTTGAACTGTCGGGTACATTAAAAGTTTTATTCATCTGGATGTTGTGGCCATATTTATTTTAATAAAGAATATCATCCACTCTTTTAAAGTATTTAATATCGTACTAGGCAAATTTTTTTAGATTAATGTACTCCACTGAACTTTGTTAACAGTTACATCATACTTGTAATTACTCTAAAAGGGGTTAACGTTATGGTAACTTAACTTACATGACTAGTGTAAATCACTTGAACAAAAACTTTAGGCATTTAACTCAGGAATACTGAGCTGTTTTTTTAATTAAAGAGAAGATTTCTCAGCACTGTACATATAAAAAATACAGTTAAAATGTTTATAATATGCTATTCTTACTATAAGTTTATTTTGGGTCAGTTTAGAGTACAGTATAAATTATTAGTAGTTATACTGTGGTGTTGTTATTGTTTCTTTTTAAAAGAATTCTCTGAACTATTTTATTTATCAAAATGCTCTGATTTTACATATAATAAAGTTTTATATCTTCTTCTTAGACAGTAGTTAGTTTTGAGCAGTGAAAGTGTTAGGTTTCCCCTTAAAATATTTGAAGACAAAATGTTTTAAAACTTTCTTTTTGTGGCCATAAGAAGCAGTTGTAAGTTGAACAAGAAGATAATTTGTAAATAGTGCATTAGGTTTTATTTCCTTTTGCGCTGTAGCATTTATCTAAGTTTTTGTCTAACGTAAAAACATACACGTTAATCACTGATGGACATTTTCAATGAATAACAGTGCAAGTGCAGTGATATGCTATGATTTCTGAATAATAACAATAACATATGGAACCCAAAATATTTTTGGGAACATTCCGGTACCTTTTTTTGTTTCTGTAATTTTTTTTTTGAAATATAAATTCACATTACATATCTAGTAATCTATTATATAATGAATAAAAAGTACATTAATTATGTATTGCTTTTCAGGATTGCTCCAAACCTCCAAAAGTCAGTGTACACTGCAGGAATCATAGGAGGAGGCTCAGAAGAATGGCAGTATCTGTGGGATTATTTACAGAATTCCACCATTCCTTCAGAAAGGTCTTTATTATTTGATGTTCTTAGTGCATCTACAAACACTGAGTTACTTAAACGGTAAGAAAAAAATATTAGACTATATTCTTCAGAACATTGTTGTATTTACATTTTTTGAAAGTTAGTTTTTTATTTGTCGATATGCATGGAATTTTTTATTATTTGCAAATATGTACATTCACAGGGCTGTAGAGTGGCATTTGTAAACCATGAAGGAGTATCAACAGAAAAAATATAGGACTTAAAAAAATGCCTCGACAGGTCAAATTACTGCTTATTAATATTATTATAGACATACAAGTATATATATATGTGTGTGTATGAGACACTTTTATTGTTTTACTGATGATACTTGAACAATTGAGGGCCAGCATGTCCTACTGGTAACATGCTAGAATGTAACCCTGAGGATTTATGATTCGTGTCCCGTTGATCGTGTCTGAACTTCAGATTCATGGATACATTATAAGAGTAATGGTCAAATCCCAATATTCACTTAGATTAGCCTAAGATTTAGTTGATGGTGCTGTTGACTACTTGCATTCCCTTAAGTCTGTCAGTTCCAATTCAGAATGGCTAGAACAGATAACCTTATGTAATTTTGCATGAATGTCTGACACAAACAAACAGTTTTACATATTCATCTTAAAACTTTTAGGTTCTTGGAATATTCTCTGGATTCTACCAAAATTGACCCTCAGGATAAATATAAGGTTATAACAAGAGTTGCTAATCGACCGAGTGGTCACCACTTGGCACGAAATTTCCTGTTCCACAATTGGAAAATATTCTTGGGAAGGTTTGTCATATATTTTCATCATATCATAAGATATCTAAATGAATTACATAGGATGTGTTAATTTTGGTATTATATAATGATTGAGATAAAAAGGCTTGCTAAAATTATATTTTTGTTATAATTCCTAGAGCGAGATGATCATAATGTTTATGTACATTAAGTACTAACAATATGGTTTTGGCAATCAGATATCAGTCACGGTCATGGTTTGTTACCTATACAATTATATAATTCACCTAGTAATTAATTTTTTTATTTATACAAGAGGCTACTAATTACTAACTAGTTGTGTCCTTCATTTCAGCTGCTAATCTGTTGCTATGGGAAATATTGTAAAGAGCAATTTCAGTGTTGATAGTTTCTGAGATTCTATCCTGGCTCTTTTTGATGAAAATATGAGTCACTATGCATTCAACTGGAGTCTCCCCAATGTAGAACTTGAATCAGTTATTTAAATGTTTTCAAGATGGGTAACCAGGTTTTCCTATTCCACAAGAAGACCCAGGATTGAATCCTAGAAACTACATTATACAGATATAGTTCTTCTCAGATCTTTCCAGAAGATAGCAGAAGATTAGCAGCTAAACTGTTGGATAAAACTAGTTAGTAATTAGTATCTAGTTATATTTATATAAAATAAAAAGTTACTAATTAATAATTAGACTTAGGTGATCGTAAAGTATAATAACCATGACAAAGATTCATGTTCATTATTTTAGGTTATAATGAAAACTTGTAGCCACCAAAACTATATAAAGATTAAATTATAGTCATTTTAACATTTAACTTGTCACTTGGAAATGTTTATATGAATAATTTAAGAATGGTAGGAGAAAACATATTCATTTTTCCTAATTGTCATTGTTCAGTAGACATCCATACAATCTTGCTTCAAAGTTTATTCTTAATAAATTCATCTTTGATCTATCTTGATATATTCACTCTTTTTTTTAACGTTTTTAAAATACAGTTTTAAAAAAATTTGATGCTCAGTCAATCATAGATGTGCCAAAAAAAATTTTAATTTGATGATTTTATATTTGTATTTTTCAGAGATGTATGTCCTTCAAAAGTAAATTATTATCAATGTAGTACTTCTTATTAGGTGGAAGCTTTTTCTCATTTAAATATTTCTGAAAAAGAAACACAGAAGACAGTGATTATAAATGACCAATAGTTTAAAGAATATTACATTTGTTTGTGGAATTCTCACCATTAACTATGCATCAACATTATCAATTCCTTTAATCTCGAAAACCTCAATCAGATTCCCACTAACTCTTTTTCAAAAGAAAACAATTTCATACATCTTAATCTTTCCTTGTATGACAACCCCTTCATCCCAGGTACCGTTCTAGTAGCCTTCCTCTGAACCCTTTCC
>NW_013670368.1:0-1448 GCF_000517525.1 Limulus polyphemus
TTAGCGTGTGAAATTATGGAGCTGCTTTATCAGACTGATTGTGGCCCTGTCGCTAGCGTGTGAAACTATGGAGCTGCTTTATCAGACTGATATGGCCCTGTGGTTAGCGTGTGAAATTATGGAGCTGCTTTATCAGACTGATTGTAGCCCTGTCGCTAGCGTGTGAAACTATGGAGCTGCTTTATCAGACTGATATGGCCCTGTGGTTAGCGTGTGAAATTATGGAGCTGCTTTATCAGACTAATTGTGGCCCTGTCGCTAGCGTGTCAAATTATGGAACTGTCGATCCAGCGTGGGAATCGCGTTACTGAAAAAAAAAGAAAAAAGAAGAAGGAGGAAGAGCTCCTTCTTTAGGGACCGTAAGTGCGTTATAATGGTGATGGTGAACTCTCACTATTCAGACGTAAAAGAGTACCCTAACAAATGGCGGTGAGTGCTGTCGACTAGCTGCCTTTCCTCTTTTGTCTTTTAAGTTCAAACTTAGGGATGGCTAGCAGTGATAGCTTCTGAGCTGAAACGTTTTATTTTTTGTTACCAAATCTGTATGGTTTGTACAGTGGAAACGTTTGTTATTACAACCGTAAATAATACAAATGGATATATTGTGATGTAGGTATGGAAAAGTCAGAAGGGGGGGATTTGATTGGAGAATCAGAAATATTTATATATATATAAAAGTAGTTCGAACTCTTAACACTCGTACATTTCTAGATATGTTCTAATATCTAAATTTTATTTATAACGAGATACTGCCAACGTTAATGTTTGGAGGTTTTCATACAATATATTTATTAGGGACTAATAAGTACAATGAACTAATAAATGATTAAATAACTTACTTGCTGGAGGCATAAATCATAGCAAGGTATAAGGTATCGTAGAACATAATCATGTTTTCATTTTTAGAGCATTTATAACATGTTTTTGAATTGTTCTAGAACAAATAGAATGAAATATAAGAATACTTCTACACTTTACTGAAATATATTAGAACAGTAACCCCATTACTCTCATTTGAGCATGCGCGGGTCCCAGAAAATTGTCTGGCTATACTCAGGGGGATCACCGGTTGAGAGGGTTTGTGAAATTCCGAATTGTAGCACAAATTTAGTTTTAGTAATACACTAAGTTGTAAAATCACCCAAGTATTATTAAAGACTTGTAACAGAAAACCAATATATTCATATACTAACCCTTCTCTTCCCGTATATAGAGAACTTTGTGTATTTATCTAGTTGAGACTTTAATTTTACAAACCACTGTCGGTTTCCTATACACGATAAAGAAAGAATCTGACGAAGAATACACCAGAAATAACAAGTCCAATTTACATTATAACCTCTATAGTGGGGACAAAAATACTTGAATGATTATATCTTGGTCGAATGAAAAAACAAACAAACAACACACACCAGTGTTTATATTACTTGGTAATTTAATATATTAAA
>NW_013670368.1:2076-15093 GCF_000517525.1 Limulus polyphemus
TGTACTTTCTCTGTGTTTTGTTAAATAATAGTATTTGTTTGTGTACTTTCTCTTTGTTTTGTTAAAACAATAGTATTTGTTTGTGTACTTTCTCTTTGTTTTGTTAAAATAATAGTATTTGTTTGTGTACTTTCTCTGTGTTTTCTTTAAACAATAGTATTTGTTTGTGTACTTTCTCTTTGTTTTGTTAAATAATAGTATTTGTTTGTGTACTTTCTCTTTGTTTTGTTAAAACAATAGTATTTGTTTGTGTACCTTCTCTTTGTTTTGTTAAAACAATAGTATTTGTTTGTGTACTTTCTCTTTGTTTTGTTAAAATAATAGTATTTGTTTGTGTACTTTCTCTTTGTTTTATTAAAACAATAGTATTTATTTGTGTACTTTCTCTGTTGTTTTGTTAAAATAATAGTATTTGTTTGTGTACTTTCTCTTTGTTTTGTTAAAACAATAATACTTGTTTGTGTACTTTCTCTTTGTTTTGTTAAAACAATAATACTTGTTTGTGTACTTTCTCTTTGTTTTGTTAAAACAATAATACTTGTTTGTGTACTTTCTCTTTGTTTTGTTAAAACAATAATACTTGTTTGTGTACTTTCTCTTTGTTTTGTTTTCTACACTCTTACTCTTGAGTCAGGGTGTTGGCTAAGTATCTGTTTATGGATATTGTAAAGTTTTACCTTTTAATACGAGACATTCTCTCTCTCTCTCTCATTGTCTTAGTTATTTATTAACATTTCTATCTATCCACATCTCCATATCATTAAGTTAGCTATCGTGCGCTTCAAAGCCCGCTTAACACATGAAAGCTTTCCAATTTATAACCTAAAAGACACCTTATGCACAGAACTCGCTAAACGGCCAGACCAGACCCCCTATGGTTTAGATATAGCCGTTCGTACAGTTACGATATGTGACAGTATGAGTGTGTTGATCATCTGGTATTAAAAAACGGTCGACGTGTGTTACAATTCTAGATGCGATTGACTCAAAGCACCTTTTGGAGATTTCTAAAAATAACTCCAAACCTTCTGTATCCATAATTTTCTACTTGTTCCCCGTCAGAATCAGTCATCTTTTCTGGTTCCATATTTTGACAGACTCGCGTTATGAAAAATTGTAAAAATGCAATGTATCAAATGTTCTACTTCTGTTCGTCCAACTATACGTAAAGATGCGTTATTGAGCTTATTATTAGTATTGATATTATCATAAAAGATTAGATATATCGCTTACAGAAATACGAAACATAAGCAGGTGAGAGAAAAACATGGCGACTTTCAGGTTTTTTTGTGGTGACATGTTACGTTCTTTCTAGCAATACTTCACAGTCTTTCTATCTAGGTTCCACGTTCTTTCTAGTGACATATCACGTTCTTTCTAGCGACTTTCACGTTCTTTCTAACAATATTTCATGTTCTTTCTGGCGACTTTTAACGTTTTTTCTAGCGGCGTTTCACTTATTTCTAGCGAGATGTCACGTTTTTTCTAGCGGCGTTTCACTTATTTCTAGCGACATGTCACGTTTTTTCTAACGACTTTTGATGTCCTTTCTAGCAACATTCACTTGCTATTTCTGCACACTCTAGAGCAGTGTTAGCTCTTTTAATACGATTACGCGCTTTGGCTCATAAACGATTCAGGAGCTGCGTAAAAAAAATATAATGTGAAACTCAGCAACATTAGTTACATTATATCTTTTTTTTTCAATAAAAATCATCAGTGTATCTAAAGTTTGAGCGGCAAAGCAGGATCCAGAAGGTTTTCATAGACGTTTATGAGTGAAATAAAAGGTATCTAACGTGATAAATATACGTATGAATATGAACAACATGGGGGTTTATTCCTACGCTGGAAAAAGAAGACAAAATGTGTATATAGTGCTCGAACGGGCCCCCGGTGGCACAGCGGCATGTCTGCGGACTTACAACGCCAAAATTCAGGTTTCAATACCAGCGGTGGGCAAAGCACAGGTATCCCATTGTGTAGCTTTGCGCTTATCAACTAACAACATTAAATTCTCGAAAGCTCGTATTGAATATTAAATATTTCGAATTTTTTCCCTTGCTGTTCCGATAGAGGCTGAAAACGTGTGCTAATTAAGAACAATGATAATTCATGAAACCGCTATTTAATTTTTACAAGTTAGAAACAACTCACTCTGTCTATTGTATTTCCATCTTTGAATCTATTTAGTGAACTTTATAGAAATACCCTATAAGTAATGAGCACTTTTATACGCTTAATTATTTGTGTGTCGCGTGCAGCATTGCTTGTTTGATCTTCCTTCCAGAATTTATCACTGTTGGTTGAATGCGAAGCTCGTAGCTTGAAGGAAGGAACAGTTTCAGAGGCTTTTTCTTTTTGTGATGTGTAAAAATTACGTGTACTACTATTTATGATAGCTTTAAGAAAAGTCATTATGGTAAGACACGTAGCATTAGTAGTGGTATAAACCTTGCAAATATACTGAGTTAGTCATATTGAATCCACCAACTAATTCTGTTGTTTTCAAGTGAGTTTTTCATGTGGTGATATTTACGAGCGAAAACATTGAATATTTGCTGTTACTTGTAGTTGTTTTACTTTATATAGGGAGGAAGTCACTACGTTTCACCCTATGTATCAAGAGTAAGCAAATACTGAAAAAAGAGTTGTGTAGTTAATATAACAAGTATTATGAAAAGATACAACTCATTAAAAAACTACAGTTTTGGCAATGCACTCTAAAAAGTGTTTATCTTATACTCCCTAAAGATTCTGATAAGATAAAGAAAAGTTTAAATAAAGACAGGTTTTTTTCCCTTCCGTTTACGGTAATAGTGAACATCTAAACAAACTATACGGGTTCTGTTTGTTTGTTTGTCCAGTTGGCATGGGAACACCTTGGACCGTCTGTTCCCTGGTCCCTCGACCTCATGTACTCCCGGTCTCTTGAGAACACTCCTCTGTATGGCACGTAGCACGCGTTCCCTTGGTATCTCTTTATCAGCTCATTACTTGCAGTAGGATTGGAACACACTTGTTTTCTGGCATGGATGATTGCAATAGCCTGAAGGAAAAGGCTCAGCACGCAGACAAAATTGTATTCTGTGACGTAAGAGAAGGTTCATGTAATTACTAACTATAAAAGGCTTATTCCCATTGTCACTGTGTCGAGAACACTTTCACGCTTGTGTTTTGGTAATGCTCAAAAATATACAACGTCGCTTAGCAACAAAACTATCATCTGATTGTTCTTAGGCCAACTATGGTGTTTATGTTGAATGTTTAATATTAATGTTGATTTGTTAGAAAGGTTTTTATTCTATATTTTTTATATAACAGCAAAATAATTCAATAGTTTAATTCAGAAGTTTTATGACGCTGAAGTCGTATCCAAAAGCAAAATAAAATTTACCAAGTAGTGTTTCAGTTAAGCCTTAAGTTACGTTTATGTATTAGGCCTAATGGCTAAATTAGACTACAAACAGGCCTATTATTACTAACGTTATAGAGTCAGTGTTTAAAAGTTTTAAGTGGTGAATAAATGTTAATTAATAAATATTATTTTGGTATTTTAACATATATATTATCTACTTGGCCTTAAAACATAAAGAAAAATAAACGTTTATCACCACCAAATATCTCATGCTTACAGAATTAGCTAACCCTAGTTTATCAACCTACCTAGAATTCAAACAGGTAAAGCAATTGTCAGCTGTTTACACCTTAAAACAATTCTCTCTCCCTGTATTTTTTTATAAGAGTTCGGATTTGCCATAATAAATCTATATAAGCTATATTTTTCATTATTTTAATAACACCTCAAGTAAAATCCACCACACGTTTATAGATTAAAACATGCCCAATTTTGGCTGATAGACCACATAAACATTTTTATAAATTTCTGAAAGTACTATAATTTTGTAAAGCAATTATAGAGGGATGAGCTATTTTATATTTTTTAAGCATAGCTAACTGAAAACAAGTATGAACTAAAAAACAACAACACGAAAACAAGAAATCCTTAAATAAGTTTACACAAACTTACAATCGTTAATTAATTTAATACATTGTAATATGTTGTATTTTAAATATCCCATCGAGAATCACTAAAACAGAACATTTTCAGGTTTAATTACGCCCAGTTTCACGTGTAATGATTTCTGACATAAAAACTAAAAACAGGAATAAGTACGTACCATTTGACTAACAAGGTGAGTGGTATTCTGCACAAAGAATCTGAATGTTATTTGATTTTGGAAATATTTAGAATAAATGAATATGTATTAATTTACTCATGTGTATTACCTGACATATTTTAAACTGACTTTATTTTATAACGTTTTTTTTTTATATTTGGAATACTATTACGTAGCAAAAACTTAAAAGTCTACCTAATTTAGTTGTTACACATTTCAGTCATTAACCCTAGCAAAGATGGTACCAGTACTTATAGCAAATGCATGCTTATAAGAAATAAATAATACTCAATCATGTAAAATAATTTTTATAAACTTCTGGAGATTCATTAAATAAATCTCTGGTTTCTGTTCGTACTTTCAATAATTCTAGTTGTTAGTATTTTGTATTTTCAACCTGAACAACATATGGACTAAAGATAGAGCAACTCATAGTATAGAACTGTTGACAGAGTAAATGGACCAGTCAGAAACACCCACCGTCTATGCGGCTACTCTTCACCAAATGTGAGATTGACTATCGTTTATATAACGTGTCCGCAGCTGAAAGTACGGAGCGAGTTCAGTGGCATATCGTGGGCTCAAACTTCGGGTCTTTCGATCCGCAGCCTGTCACGCTAACCAATAAGACACCTCTCATTCTAGTTGTTAGGAGTGAATTCGTATTTAATTACAAACACTCGAAAACACATGATTTGGTTTTAAAAGTACCAGAGCTAATAACAGAAAAAAAACAATTGATGTTAAAAACAAATCTTTATCTAAGCAATGTAAGAAATATCACTGGCATTTGACTTAATCTTCATGTTTTTATGTTAGGCACGTGTTAAGCTTACACGCTATGTGTGTCCCTTGTCGTTCAGTGAGTGATTTCAGGTTTTTCTAATTCACAAGACGGGATAGATAGTATCAGCATTGCGTCTTAAACAACTTAATGGAATGTAGGCAAAGAGAAACCACCATTAACAGATCAAAGGGTACATATATTTGTTAGTGTTTCTTCAGTTTACAATATGCATACGTCCAAGTATATCACTGATCATGTACCCTACAGAACAGTGATTTAAAAATATGAAGAAACACAATGTAGTCTTTTGAATTTTTGAGCGAAATTTTTTGTTAATTTCTGTATTTAGCTTATACGATAATAGGCAATTTCACGATAAGGGTAAATCTGAAAGTGAGATATCCTTTTTGGACACTCCTTCTCCGCCTCCCAGACATCTACCCATTTATCCCTAATGAAGGAAAGTTTACTCACCAAAAGTTCCCTGAATATTCATTGGGTTTCTTTTTCTTTTTTTTAAATTTTATGGCACACGTAACTTATGCTCAGGTAAAAGCTCCCCCTTAAATTTCTCATATCTTCTGAATTTCAACAAAACCAGCGATTTTGTGATTTCGACGCTTTGAATCTCTTTAAAATGTCTCAGAGATAAGATACGTACGTGTTTCGATAAATTACAATAAGTATTTTAAACGCATATTTACATTAACTGCGAATCATAAAAAAAAAAAACATTTTTGTGAGTTTCCCTTTATCACGTTGTATAAAAACATGGCTACAAATACAGAAATTATACCTTCTAAACACAACTGACCTAACAGTAAACTTAACTTTTGAATAAGTATTTCAAAGATTGACCCATTCGTAACAACGAGTCTGCCCCAAAATTACTGAAAGTTTCTGAATGAGGAAATCTGGCTTAGTTCACTTCTTAAATATCGAAACAAAGAGTCCGGAGGACTTGATGAGAATATACAAAATCTTTATTATACAAATGACAAGGAAATACAGCGCTTGTATCCACACTAACAAGATTGTGTTTAGTCCAAACGCCTTCTTTCTCGAAGGATCGATTGCAGGAGAACCAAACGCGATGATCCCAAACAGATATCTCCTCTCCAAAATAGCGAACTAAACTAAGAAAGCGCTCTCTAATTTAGAATGTAAACTCACTTTCTTTGTCCCACGGACGGTGTTACCTCGTGACCTCTGTTCAGTGACAGCATTGGTCGGTTGTCACTTTCAATCAGTGTTGTAATTGGCCAGCAAAAGATATTCCATGCTAACCCATTCAACCCGGCTGCTTCATCTAATGCTGAAATATCATTTGGGGCAGAGAAGAATTAATCTACTAAAGAGAACAGAGAAAAAACTTAAAAACAAACACACGAAGTAACTAGAACAAGATAACAATTTTCTGGACTACGGTTGCTGCCATCATAACACTATGGAAGGTAGAAAAATGCATGGTATACCAGTATATCACATACCCAAATGATGCTGTTGCATACATATCTATCCCTGTTTCCCACATCTGAATATTAATTCAAATTGATACATTCTGTGTATTTGTTCTATATCGCAAAGCTACGTAATGAGCTAGCTGTGTCGTCTCTTCATAAAAGGATTGTTTGTTTGTTTAAACACAAAGCTATACAATGGGCTATCGTTGCCGGGGTCAACCACGGGTAACAAGAACAAACGCTTAGCGTTCTAAGCTCATTGGCTTACTACTAAGCCACTGAAGGGCGCATGAGGATCGAATCCCAAATCCTAGCGATATAAGCCGCCAAACTTATCACTAAGCCACTGGGGAAACCAGTTCATTGTAGAAGCGCATTTTTTAATTAAATCAAGTCAAGTTCTTCGGAAAACTTATTTTGTTATAAATGTTCGAAGTTGAACAACCGTTTTTTTACATTTTACAAAGTCATAAAAGAAAACCAATTTTGGACAAGTAAAGTCATCTCGTGCGGCGTACCAAAAGGACTTAAACGATCGTTAATGGCTTGATCAGCAATCATGGATACATTAAGTTAATTTTTTAAGATGTGTTTTATCAGCACTTGACTTTAAAATTTTCACTATGTAGATAGCACTATAATGTAGAGAGAATTGAAAGAGTGTCGTTAGCACATGCATCATTGGATGTTAGGGAATTGTAAGTATGGTTGTATTAAAGTGTAACAGAACTATTACTGTTCAGAACATGAAACGAAAAGACCGTGTTAGGAACGAAAAAAGTATATTTACTTATAGATATGAAAAGACCAGACTTTTTTCTCATATTTACATAAACCAGCTTCTCGGAGTAGATTCATGCGCAAGCTGACGTCTTTTACGACGGCGAGATGTATTAAAATATAAGGCGAAAATACCATTCATACAAATAGGCTTAACGAAGATTATGCGTTTCAAACTAGCCTACGTTCAAAAATGAATTCCTTCAATATTTCCAACACCGAAAAAAAAAGGGGCCAAAACAAAAGGTTGTTTAAATTCCTTTTGAATTTTTTTCACTCATTTTAAAAATTTTCAAAGGAACTACAGGCATTATGTATTCTTTTTACTGTTTTTTAAATTATAGATAGAATATAGCATCAATATTTTGTTCTATTGTTCCAGAAAACATAGAATTCACAACAAAGAAGATTCTAAACTAAAATATTTTAATTATGTTTGGGTGTAGCTCGTTTTTTTATAAAATATTTTCATTATGTTTGGGTGTAGCTCATTTTTTTATAAAATATTTTTATTATGTTTGAGTGTAGCTCGTTTTTTATAAAATATTTTCATTGTGTTTGGGTGTAGCTCGTTTTCTGTAAAATATTTTCATTATGTTTCGGTGTAGCTCGTTTTCTATAAAATATTTTCATTATGTTTCGGTGTAGCTCGTTTTTTATAAAATATTTTCATTATGTTTGGGTATAGCTCGTTTTTTATAAAATATTTTCATTGTGTTTAGGTGTACCTCGTTTTTTATAAAATATTTTCATTATGTTTCGGTGTAGCTCGTTTTCTATAAAATATTTTCATTATGTTTCGGTGTAGCTCGTTTTTATTTCTTATGTTGATACTAATACTTTTGTGTATAAAAAAGAAAAGGTTTACAAAAAGTATTGATTAAAAAAAGGAATCCTCAATAGCCGCGGCACTTGAAATTATTTTAGGCAGGATTAGATTAAATTAATCTATGAGGTCGTTTTTCACCTTTTTATTAGCTATATTTTTGTGCGCCAGTAACACCAAGCGTAGGGCGCACGTATACCCAACTCTATTTTATTACTCATCAACACCTATGCCAGCTTACCCTCAAATTTAAATTATTTTAAGCAGGATTAGAGTAAATTAATGTATGAGACGTTGGCCGTGGTCACATACATCAATCGAAAGGATTTGACCTTCTGGGTCCAAAAGTCTAATTAGATCGCAAATCGGTCAAGAGATGATGGAGCTATGAACTAAAAGTTTGCACTTGATAAAAAAAACAGCAAAAAAAAACAAACTCAGAGCCATTCTATGAACCGCTATGACGCAACTAAAATATATAGGTTCTTGTACACCACACTGACTGGCCACATTTTTAAGTCCATATTTAATATCAAGTTGGACAATCTTTTGCTGCCATAATAGCCTGGACCAGACATGGTCTTAACGAAGGACATTCTCCTTCGTGATGAGATGTCGTTGTTCCCCTTCTCTCCTAAACCTGTTCATCTTAACGAAGGACATTCTCCTCCGGGATGAGATGTCGTTGTTCCCCTTTTCTTTTAAATTCATCTTAACGTAGGACATTCTCCTCCGCGATGAGATGTTGTTCCCTTTTCTCCTAATCTTGTTCATCTTAACGAACGACATTTTCCTCCGTGATGAGATGTCATTGTTTTCCTTTCTCCTAAACTTGTTCATCTTAACAAAGGACATTCTCCTCCGGGATGAAATGTCGTTGTTCCCCCTTTCTCCTAAACTTGTTCATCTTAACCAAGGACATTCTCCTCCGGGATGAAATGTCGTTGTTCCCCTTCTCTCCTAAACTTGTTCATCTTAACCAAGGACATTCTTCTCCGGGATGAAATGTCGTTGTTCCCCTTCTCTCCTAAACCTGTTCATCTTAACCAAGGACATTCTTCTCCGGGATGAAATGTCGTTGTTCCCCTTTCTCCTAAGCTTGTTCATCTTAACGAAGGACATTCTTCTCCGGGATGAAATGTCGTTGTTCCCCCTTTTTCTTTTCATACCACATTTTTCACTTACATGAGTCTTACGACCCTTTTGTAAGCCGATTGTTATCTTGACCTATAAAAAAAGGAAAAACTCACTTACATCCAGCTATCTTACAAATATTTGAAGTTAAGCACAAAGCTACACACAAGTGGTTATCTTAGTTCTGCTCACTACGGGTATCGAAACCCGGTTTCTAGCGTTGTAAGTCCACAGACATACCGCCGTGCCACTGGGGGAGGGGAGGGCAAATATTTAAGAGAAACGATATGCGTTGTGATGATATTTGAATAACTTAAGTTTGATAAAAACACAACTCCAAAATAGAACATGCATGAACACACTCTGTTGATTCAAACAACGTAAGACGTAACCACATACTTCCTGATTAAGAAACATGATTAACGAGCTTGTAAATGGTAAAAAAAAAAGGGGCCAAAATGAAAGAAATAGATGAATGATTCTTACTTGCTAAAGTTTTAAGTAAAAGGAAAGTCAACTGCAGAAACTGATTCTGTAATGGATTTTTCATGCTTAGACTTTCAACAATTTCCTGTAGATTTGATCACATTTTTCTTCAGGCTGTCAGCCGCCTACGTGAAACATTCACGAACAGAATTGCTTATAAATTGCAATTCAAAAAACCGTCTTTTCTTAGTTACAATCATATAAGTAAGAATTTAGATACCTGGGAAACAATTTAAATAACTGTACTAAAACCACCCCGTATTAATGATGTATATATTTTTTTTTTGTTTTTCATTAAAACGTATCCAAATGAATGAAGAAGTAACACATTCGTTAATAATTGTACAGAGTTGGCCAATTTCATTAGACCATTAAGATGAGTTCGGATAATCGATGTGATCTATAAAAAATGAGCTCCAAGTACTTTCCAGTTGTTTCTTCTAAGTAACATGACTTTAGTGTTACTAATTTATAAAGCAGAAAGGTCGCGAACCTGGAAAACAACAGTCAGGGCAAAGTGCAGCATTGTTATTAAGTCAAGTTGCAAAGTTTTGTATATGTTTTTCTGTAGTACCCTAGTTAGTTTATTCTGAATATTATATTCTCGTTTTTAACAATTTTCAGGTGGTGTTCAGTAATTAGGATTATGAGAAAAAGTTGAATTACCATTATGTCGTTCGCACGCATGCGCAATTCTGTAAAAAATATGGTATTTTGTCCGGAAAGTTCTCCGTAACGTTTGATGTCTAACAATCATTCAACCTAATCAAAGAGGTTTCTAAAAATGCATTTTTTTTCATTAGTCACAGATGATGGAATATTATTATACTACAAAGGGGGCCGAGAGGGGCCTAGTGGCTAGCGTTCCCGAACTGTGAATCCAAGGATCCATGGTTCGCATCCAATTTCCGCACTTTGGGGCCATGAATACGCTACAGTCAGATAAGAGTAGTCCAAGAGTTGGCGGTGGATGCTGTTGACTACCTACCACTATTCCAGAGTGTAATGCGTTGTTATTAACTTTGTTAGTTTACATGTGTCGCTTTGTAAGTGAACATGACAACCACTGATTCATGGGTTTCTTTCTCTACTTTTTATATGACCATCTAATGATTTCCACACTTTGTTTTTTTTTTTTTTTACTTTAGCTAGGTCCATAGACATTTTCATAATCACAACTAATAGTTATTGTAAGTTGATTCTCTTAATATATTACACATTTCTATGAATGACGTCACAAACATCGATAATTGTAACTAACTACAGATTGGTGTAATCTGTTTAACAGTTACTGACAAAATCATACATAACACTGGTCTTTATCATTAAATAAAACTTTCGTATAACATAGGTTTCTTAGACGACACTACCAAGGAAAGGGGTTCTGTCATGGCTTGGTGGCTAGACTAGCAACCGACTGGTTGTGGGCTCGAATACCATCACCGAACATGTTCACACTTTCAGCCGTGGAGGCGTTATAACGTTACAGTTAATCCCACTCATCGTTGTTAAGGATTAGTCATACAGTCGATGGTAGGAGTGTTGACTAGCTAGCTGCATTTCCTCTAGTTAATCGCTTCAAAATTAGGGACAAGTAACGCTCGAGTAGTTTTGCGCGAAATTCAACAGACAAAGAGGCAAGGAAAAGCTGGTTTTATAAGCCAGTTATTCCTGTTTCAGTACACATAATGTAACCGTTTTTTGCTATTGATAACCATTATTTCGAACACTAGATAAAAACAACTCGTCTTCTAAACCTTCTTACTGCCATCTTCTGCCAAAGGAAATGGCATTTCAGGCAAGTTAATAAAACCCCACTAGCAGCACCAGTATCTGGACAAAGGAAAACGATCTACATTGATCTCTGACGCTTCATCAGTCTCTACTATAATCTTTATACACTCCTCTAATTCTCGAAAACCTCTAAGATACTACATTAAGAACGCCATTTTTGAAAATGTAATAGGCCTAACGCTTGTGTCTTATGACATGTATAATCATACTATGAGAAACTGAAAAAACGTTAACTATATATATATATTATATGTTGACCAAAGCTCAATGAAGTCATTCTTTGCTAAAAAGGAGCTGATTCTAAAAATTGTCATTACGACTGGTTAGTTTCTGGGAAAATATTTTACAGATAGATTATTAGAAATATTATAACAATCTTAATTACAGTTTCAAGCGTTAAAATCGCAATGTGTTTTTATAAATGTTAACGACGCTTTCTTAACATCACCCCCCCCCCCATCTGAAAATAAACTAATTCCGCAATCGTTATTAAAGGGTCGTTTACATCATATTTGATTCAACAGAAAGATATATTTTAATATAGATTAAAAAGGTTTGTTAACACTACTTGTTTCTCCAAAATCGACACTTTTGTCGCTGTTAATAAGGGTCGTTAACGCTACTTGTCGCCCGACAAAATTGATTACATTACATAGGCATTGATAAAGACCTGTACAACGCCACCCTTCGTTTGAAAAATGAAATATTTTCACAAATTATGTTGCTAGTCTGTTAATAGTTTATTTGTTTGTTTTTGAATTTCGCGTAAAGCTACGCGAGGGCTATCTGCGCTAGCCGTCCCTAATTTAGCAGTGTAAGACTAGAGGGAAGGCAGCTAGTCATCACCATCCACCGCCAACTCTTGGGCTACTCTTTTACCAACGAATAGTGGGATTGACCGTTACATTATAACGCCCCCACGGGTGAAAGGGCGAGCATGTTTGGTGTGAGGGGGATTCGAACCCGCGACCCTCAGATTGCGAGTCGAGTGCCGTAACCACCTGGCCATGCCGGGCCCTAGTAATAGTAATTCCCGTCAAACAAAATAAACCAATACCACAATAATGGCCAGTTAAGTTTGTTGAATCTGTTTCGTGATAGTTTTTTCATGTATCGCTTAGTATTCTTAAATACACACTGTATATAGAAGATCGTACGTTTCTAAAACCGAACTTTTGGGATCATAATAATCAAAGTTTTGTATACAAATTTGAATATTACAAATTTTCGTTTATTTATTTTAAAGAAAAGCCATATTAGTATATCTGTTGTGGTCCATCACGAGGAATCGAACACCTGATTTTAGCATATAAGTCTGTAAACTTACCGTTGTCCCACCGAGGTCCTATAGCTTTTTAATATAAACTAAAATTTTGTTAGTTTATTAGAGAAAATTGTTTCGTTTTTTAACATAAGCCCGCACAATGGGCTATCTGCGCTGTGCCCATCGTGGGTTTAAAGATGATTCGTCTCGCATACATGACCCGGCATGGCCAGGTGGATAAGGCGCTCGACTCGCAATCTGAGGGTCGCGAGTTCGAATCCCGTCCCACCAACATGCTCGCC
>NW_013670368.1:15675-31857 GCF_000517525.1 Limulus polyphemus
CGAAACTCAAAAACAAACAAAAAACAATCTTGCATACAAATATCTTTAGTGCAACCTCTTTTTTAAATTAAAAATATACAGATATTTCATGAGTTTATCTGAGAAATCAATTTGCGCAGTAAAAACCCTATTGCTGTTTTTTTGTTTAGTTAATTATTATTACGTTTTTACGTCCACCACCGAAGGTGGACGTAGGTCATGTTTTCACTCCTCCGTGTGTTTGTTTGTCAGCAAGATTTCTCGAAAACGGTTGAATGAACTTTGGAGAAAGTTGGTATACATTTGGACTATGATCCAAATTAGAATTGATTAGTTTTTGAAGGGTCTTGGTCACAGGAAGATCACGAAAATCCCAAAATCTCTATCTGTTAACATGGGGACCGATTTTTCACACTATTTTTGTTCTATAAATCAGTCTAAAATGATCGGATTTTAATGAAACGTGGTGGATATGTGTGTAAAATATTATTTCTCATTGTCCGTGTCCGTCGTTATAAACGCACACATTTTCGTGTTTTTTTGAGGGCCGAATATGATTAACGCTGCGTGTCGGAGGTATTCTAGTCTTACCATATTTTGTTTTCCTTTACCTAGTCCTCGCTGTGTATATAACTACATCTATATCCTTGTTGCATTCAACGTTTTCAAAATCTGTATTCTTACAGCATTGTGTAAAAGTTTACAAAATGTTATCTGACTATTCTACGATTCAATTGTACCTATTATGAGCACTAAAATGACACAAAGTGTGTGAATACAATTTGTAAATTGAAATGCCACAAAGTGTGTGAATACAAGTTGTAAATTGAAATGCCACAAAGTGTGTGAATACAATTTGTAAATTGAAATGCCACAAAGTGTGTGAATACAAGTTGTAAGTTGAAATGCCACAAAGTGTGTGAATACAATTTGTAAATTGAAATGCCACAAAATGTGTGAATACAAGTTGTAAATTGAAATGCCACAGCGTGTGTGAATACTATCTGTACATTGAAATGCCACAAAGTGTGTGAATACAATTCATACACTGAAATGCCACAAACAGTGTGAATACAATTTGTACATTGAAATGCCACAAAGTTCGTGGATACAATTTGTAAATTGAAATGCCACGAAGTGTGTGAATACAATTCATACACTGAAATGCCACAAAGTGTGTGAATACAATTCATACACTGAAATGCCACAAAGTGTGTGAATACAATTCATACACTGAAATGCCACAAAGTGTGTGAATACAATTCATACACTGAAATGCCACAAAGTGTGTGAACACAATTCATACACTGAAATGCCACAAAGTGTGTGAATACAATTCATACACTGAAATGCCACAAAGTGTGTGAATACAATTCATATACTGAAATGCCACAAAGTGTGTGAACACAAGTTATACATTTCGTAGCAGGTAAGAAAATGCTTGTTCTTCGTCAAGTGGTAGATTATTACAACGTCAGTCATCGAACTAACTATTTGTAGTTTTGAAACTTTAATGTGAATACCTTTCCTTCCTTTGTAATGTTTCTCGTTCCCATAGTTACCGAAGTCCGCCTTTGCAGAAAGTGATTGAAAAGGAATGCGTCTAGCTTGGTTACGTGTAAATCAGTTTCTACGTAATTGACAGAACCATCAATTTTTGTTATAACCCTTAGCTTTGGAGCACTGTAGAAACAAGAACAGTTATTGGACGCTGCTAATCTTAACATTTTGTTGAACATTTCTGGACTTCAGTGATTTCTTGGAGGTTAGCTGCGCGTGAATCAGCCTCTATATAATTGACAAAGTTAATAGTTATGGCTGTAACCCTTAGTTTTGGAGAGCTGTACGAGCAAGAACTGTTACTGAACGCTGTTAATCTAGATACTTTGCGGAACTGTGGTCTTATGATTTTTCATAGGTTAGAAATGTCTGATATCATTATTACTAGTGACATCTTTTTTGTTTGTTTGTAGCTTTCTTGCAATCCCATTATTGCTTGAAATCCTGATGTTTATATCTCCAGTGTTGCGTAGAATAGGAACGCTTGTGACGTCAATAGTCCCTGCTTTATAATAGGATCTAGTAACGCTCTGACCTTTAGCTTTTCAGTCCTAGTTTTAATGACGTCAGTACTCGGTGGGAAAACGGTTCTTTTGGATATGAGCGATACTTTACGTTATAATACACAATAACGTTCTTAATAACAGCATCACTGCTCATTTCAACAACACAGACGTGAAAAAAACTTCATGCTTAAAACAAATCATAAAAGATGAGACGAAGTGAGGATGCCGTTGATATTGAACTTTCATGTTTGGTTCATTTTATCACTTTATGAGATAATCAAGTACGGTATATTAGTTCTCCCATGGCAACAAAACTGTTTATTAACGTCATATAATTTTTACTGTTTACTATAAGTTGGTTTTTGTTTTACTCAGTTTTGTTGCCACGTGAGAACTAATATACCGTAGTGTTTCGATACCATGTTTATTAACGTCATATAATTTTTACTGTTTACTATAAGTTGGTTTTTGTTTTACTGGAAACACTTCAAATTTTACAATAAAAAAATACCATTTCCCATCAGACATTTCAGCTCATATATAACTTTTGCGATTATGAAAAATGTCAGTTTCGTCAATCAAGATCTATCTCACGATCAAGAAAGAGAGCAATTTCTCTCAGAAAATAAAATATGTATGATGGTCAAAAAAAGAATGTAATAAACATATCATCACGTGATGTTGTGGTCATGTAGCAGATAAGCTTCTCTTCGGCTAAGTTTCTTATAGGACAAAGAAACTTAACCCGTTTTCTTCAAATAGTATAGTATATATATATCCAGCATGATGTCTTTTCAACGAAGAAGTGAAGCTGACAATGTATATTTTCGAAATATTTACAAATTTTTGGGAACCAAATCTAATTACCTTTTCTCAAAGCTAAAACACAAAGAAAAACGCGGTATATTTCCAAATGTAATTCTCTCCTCCCCCTTTTTCTCTTCAGGCCGACCCGGCTGTTTGAGTCTTTAAAAAAAATATGTTTTCCTATTATTTTATCGCTACGCCAGACAATCTCTTTCTCAGCACGACACGATGACAAGGCAGGCGAGCAGTTATAAAATCCATTAACACAACAAAGATTACAATGAAATTTACATTTCACTAAAGCACGCAAATGGCCACTCGTCGGTGGCTTCACCAATTTAAGTAGCACGTTTTAGACACTTGATGAAAGATTCACGGTGAAACATTTCCACTTTTTACACGCTCGAATGATGAAGTTTTTTAAATAATTCAAATTATATCGACTTCAAAACAATATTAAGCAAGTTAGAGTCAAATATTACCTAAATGCGGCTGCAAATAGGATATACAAGATTTTATTTTTTATTTGATGCTAATATGACAACATCGGGTGCAGTAAGTAACAGTGTAACGCCCCTATCGAACAATAAACCATACATATTTGAGGGTTTTTGTTTATCGTATAAGAGTGTTTGTTTTCTTTTACATGAGATCTTATTTTTGTACAATAGCCAAGAATCTAATACCATCTTTGTTTCCTAAGTACGGATGGTATATCTCACTTTTAAGTACGATTTTCCAGGTTTTGTGGTTTTTTTCATCGTCAGTCGTACCAAGCATGATAGCCATGAATATGTAATTTTGTCCGTTTTTTTCATCGTCAGTCGTACCAAGCATGATAGCCATGAATATGTAATTTTGTCCGTTTTTTTTCATCGTCAGTCGTACCAAGCATGATAGCCTTGAATATGTATTTTTGTCCGTTTTTTCATCGTCAGTCGTACCAAGCATGATAGCCTTGAATATGTAATTTTGTCCGTTTTTTCATCGTCAGTCGTACCAAGCATGATAGCCTTGAATATGTAATTTTGTCCGTTTTTTCTATCGTCAGTCGTACCAAGCATGATAGCCTTGAATATGTAATTTTGTCCGTTTTTTTAATCGTCAGTCGTACCAAGCATGATAGTCATGATTATGTAATTTTGTCCGATATTCCACAATTCCACTGTTTCGAGCCCTTTGGAAAGAACAGTAAGGTCATTCCTGTCGTAGACTTCAGAGCTCGACAGACTTTCCACAAACCTTCCACTCGACATGGACATCGGCAGCCAAGATCACATTTAAATAAACCAGATACATAGAAGTCAGTGGGTGTGCAATCATTTGACGTTACTGGTATCTTAGAGTAGAGGATAGCATGAACATTACTTTCATTGTTCATGACTCGTACAGAAACGGTGTTTTAGACTCAGGAGTGTGATTTGACGTTAGTCCCATGACATCCCGGCCATACAGTAGAGGAATTTGGTCTCGTATAATTGGGGTCAATACGTTCTCCTGATAACAGCTAGAAACCACCTCTGCTTCACCGTACACTTTTGAAGTTTAAATTCGACGAAAAAAAAATGTCTTTATATTCTCTGTGTCGTGTTAAAAAACACCTCGTGGTTGGTATCAAAGCGCTCGTTTCTTGTCTCAGTCGTTCAAATACACCCAAGTCTAGTTCAGTGTTGCAACAAACTTCCATATCTCTCACGTCAGGATATTCATGTAAAACCTGTCGTTTTCTTTCACCAGTATGTCTGACTAGCAACCTGTGCACCCGTGGTTTGTGCTTCTTTGTGTATTATCATGTGCATAGTTAATCGGAATGTGTGTAATTTTTTAGAAATCAGGATCAGGCTGCGAATTGTGTAAATAGTAGCGGCAGTCTTTGTCAATATATTCACTATATATGTTTTTAAAACTGGTGTTTCCCAGGCTTTGCATCGTTTTACTGCTCTATATGTATATGTTTCCTCGGAAATATTTGTGACACATTATATTTCCAGTCACAAATCTGTTCATTGCATTGACGAATGATAGGAAATTAGCCTTAAACCAAATTTATACTAACTTGTTGTCGCTCGTATCTGTAACAGTACATCACGGTATCAACATGTACAAATTGCCCTTATTAAACACGACTAACCTTACATTGTCACTAAAGACCGTCCAGACATCCAATATAGCTGTATTAAAAATGTGAAGACTAATTTGGTTTTTCTAAACTTTGATTCGAGATAAGTTTTTTTTGCTGACAATTTGACATCCGATGAATTGTTTCTAAGAAGCATGTAGTGTTTTGTTTTTTCAGGAGGGTAGCCTGCACGTTTTACTGACATCAGATACTACGTTATTGTAGCGTTGAGACATCAAAGAACACGTTTTTGGGAATGAATATTTTTAACGAACTTTAATGTCTAATGAGAGACAAGATATGTATGTTAAAGTGGATATTAAAAATCATATTGACTCTCTCTCAATAACTTGCCTTCTTGTAATTACGAAAATTGTATTGGTAAAACATAGTTAATGGTGTTTCGTTAACTAATTCTATGGTACGCTTTTAATAACGGACGGCGCTGGATTCCTGAACCTAGTTAATGGTGTTTCGTTAACTAATTCTATGGTACGCTTTTAATGACGGACGGCACTGGATCTCTGAACCCAGTTAATGGTGTTTCGTTAACTAATTCTATGGTACGCCTTTAATAACGGACGGCGCTGGATCCTTGAACCTAGTTAATTGTGTTTCGTTAACTAATTCTATGATACGCCATTAATAACGGACGGCGCTGGATCATTGAACATAGTTAATTGTGTTTCGTTAACTAACTCTATGGTACGCTTTTAATAACGGACAGCACTGGATTCCTGAACCTAGTTAATGGTGTTTCGTTAACTAAGTCTATGGTACGCCTTTAATGACGGACGGCACTGGATTCCTGAACCTAGTTAATGGTGTTTCGTTAACTAATTCTATGGTACGCCTTTAATGACGGACGGCACTGGATCTCTGAACTTAGTTAATGGTGTTTCGTTAACTAATTCTATGGTACGCCTTTAATGACGGACGGCACTGGATCTCTGAACAAACCAATTCTTTAAACGAAAGCTTTCTATTAGTAAATGGAACTTTTAAACGGTGACAAATTATTATTCTACGTATGAACGAGTTATTATAACTGTAAAGTTTTACAATTAACGCATGTAAGAACTGTTCGAACTCACTGCTACTCTTCTATTGATTATACGTCTCGTGAAATAAAACTAAACAAAATAAATTACTGTGAGGTATTTCACGATATATACACTATGTTAGACTTTTACTTACCGTAAGAACTTGCAACGTTCAAACTTTTAACCCTAACAAAGATCCGAACGAAATAAACCGTTATTTAATCACCTTCCGACTATGCCGCCCTTAATGTTCTGCTGCCAGTTCTTAGTTTTGTTTGACAACGAATAGGCCGCGTCTGCATCTGTGGTCTGAATATGACAGTTTCGGCACGAAATCATGCCGAGTGACAGGAGTCTTCATTGTGCAACACACGAGACAACACAGAAGGAGGAGGTGGACAAAGACACAGTAGTGTGATTTTAGAAATAGCGGTGCTTAGAAAATTGGAAATGCTAGTTACAACGCTCTTAAGGTCCGTCCTTGAAAAGGCAGCTTGGTTGTTTGGGCTTTTTCGTGCACAACGCCAATGTCAAACACAGTTGTACGCTGTCGAAATACTAGTTAAGCTATCTGTTCTTAAATGAAACCAATAACAGAATGGTGCAAGAACTCATCATCATTATGTTTCGTCTAGCAGATGGCAGGCGTTTTATTATAATAATAACATATAATACACACACACACACGTATATATATATATATATATGTATATATATATATATATATCTGAGCACTTGTCTTTGAACTTTACCGCGCTGATCTTCTGTCAGTTTCTATTGAAATAAAATCACAGTTGTCTGGGCATTCGTGAATAAAAATATTTGTTATTAATAGAAGAATCCTTCACTAAATTTTTCACTATTCCTGAATAAATAATATTATTGGAAATCTGCCTACGTTTTGTTAGTTAGTATCTATCTTAATTAGTATGTAATATACGTAATATATATTGAGCTAGACTGTCTGAATACATCTGAGTAACGCAGGTATATATATATATATATATATATGTTCAGACCTAATAAACAGTCTATCTGATTAGACATAATTAGGGGAAATGTACTTGATAGTCAGATCTGGCTGATTAATAATAAAATGTAGGTTACTTATTACGTCTGGATCTCTCTGATTAGATACATATTGTGCAAGTCAGTCTGTTCCTGATTAGATACACATTGTGGAAAACACTGTTCGTGATTAGATACACATTGTGAAAGCCAGTCTGTTCTTGTATTAGATACACATTGTGAAAGTCAGTCTGTTCTTGATTAGATACACATTGTGAAAGTCAGTCTGTTCTTGATTAGATACACATTGTGAAAGTCAGTCTGTTCTTGATTGGATATATGTTTTACAAACCATTCTGTTCCTGATTAGTTACACATTGTGGAAAACACTCTGTTCGCGATTAGGTGCCTAATGTGCAAGACAGTCTGTTCCTGATTAGATACACATTGTACAAGGCAGTCTGTTCCTGATTAGATGCACATTGTGCAAGACTGTCTGTTCCTGATTAGATACACATTGTACAAGCCAGTCTGTTCCTGATTAGATGCACATTGTGCAAGACTGTCTGTTCCTGATTAGATAAACATTGTACAAGCCAGTCTGGTCCTGATTAGATGCACATTGTACAAGACAATCTGTTATTATAAATGGAAAAGCTGTCTGACTGATACAACTACAAATTTATCGAATGTGTAGCAAAATATAGGTATTTCTATTTAGACACAAAGCCAAAGACCTGTCTAATATAAAATAAACAAATAAAGGTCTGTCAGATAGAACAGAACAGTGAAGATGTGTCTGACAGAACATAAACCGTGCAGATCTGTTTGAGAGAATATAAACAATGCTGGTCTGTCTGATAAATATAAATAGAAAAAAATATGTCTAATAGATATAAACAGTTAATATGTGTCTGATAGAATGCAAATAGTGAAGATATGTCTGACAGAATTTAAACAGTGCAGGTCTGTCTGATAAATATGAACAGAGAAAATCTGTCTGATAGATATAAACAGTTAATATGTGTCTGATAGAATGCAAACAGTGAAGATATGTCTGACAGAATTTAAACAGTGCAGGTCTGTCTGATAAATATGAACAGAGAAAATCTGTCTCATAGAGCAGAAAGAGTGCAGATCTGTCACACAGATAATATACAGTACAGGTCTATCTAAATTCTAACAGATAATAAACAGTACAGGTCTATTTGACAGAATATAAATAGTGCAGGTGTATTTACCAGAATATAAACAGTGCAGGTCTGTCTAACAGATAATAAATAGTGCACGTCTGTCTAATACATAATAAACAGTGCAGGTATATCTAACATAATATAAACAGTGTAGGTCTGTCTGACAGATAATAAACAGTGCAGGTCTATCTGACAGAATATAAACAGTGCACGTCTGTCTAACATATAACAAACAGTGCAGGTCTGTCTAACAGAATATAAACAGTGCACGTCTGTCTAGCATATAATAAACAGTGCAGGTCTATCTGACAGAATATAAACAGTGCATGTCTGTCTAACATATAATAAACAGTGCAGGTCTATCTGACAGAATATAAACAGTGCGCGTCTGTCTAACATATAACAAACAGTGCAGGTCTGTCTAACAGAATATAAACAGTGCACAAATTTTCAACTCTTTCGACTGTACAAAGGACAAAAAAATATTTGGTTGTAATAAAAGTTTATTTTTCTTTATGTTTTAAGGCCAAGTAGATAATATATATGTTAAAATACCAAAATAATATTTATTAATTAACATTTATGCACCACTTAAAACTTTTTAAAACACTGACTCTATAACGTTAGTAATAGTAGGCCTGTTTGTAGTCTAATTTAAGCATTAGGCCTAATACATAAACGTAACGTAAGGCTTAACTGACATACTACTTGGTAAATTTTATTTTGCTTTTGGATACGACTCAATGTCGTAAAACTTCTGAATTGAACTATTTTGCTGTTATATCCCCAAAGCTATAAAAAATAAAGAATAAAAAACAAACCTTTCTAACAAATCAACATGAATATTAAGCATTCAAGATAAACACCATAGTTGGCCTAAGAACAATCAGGTGATAGTTTTGTTGCTAAGCGACGATGTATATTGTTGAGCTTTACCAAAAAAGGAGCCTTGAAAGCGTTTTTGACAGAGTGATAAAGGTTTATAAGTTTTCGGATGTTGTATTTTTATGCCCCAGATAACCTACAGATATACTTTGTTTGTTTTAGCAGTCCCACCATATATATATATAATGTAAGTTGTATCTTTATGCTATATGGAAAATGTCGTAGACTTACAGCGAAAACAACTCAGTTTTTCCTGTGTGTCAATTCCAAATCTGCCTTTTGTATATTATTAAACGTCTTAAACTTATTTTTAAAGACAATTATATGTATAGAAAGTAAAAAGAAAAAAACCTAAATTGTTTAAAATAAATTCTTAGAAAAGCAGTATAAATTAGTGCTCGGATTTGCGTTGTATAGAACTCCAGAATTAACCAGAATTAAATGGAGGATCTTCGAGTTTCAGCTCGATTACTGTAGTTCAGCGATATATGTATCGGTAGCTGATATATATATATACCCACTACTGTGGCTATAGAGAAATCCACTTAACTATAACATAATTATAATGTAAATACAAACCAGTATAGAAAGAGGATAAAATATGTATATATATATACATGGTGCTCCATTATTATGGCATGATAGTACGCACATAATAATAGCATCAGAAGGGCAGGCTAGTTGAGCATAAACACGGTAATTTTCGATTTACTGCAAAACAAAAACAAACAAACAAACACACTTTGATGATACTGTAACATAACCACATGTACACAGTCACAGCTTGAACAACTTATGTTTAAATGTTACATGGTAAATACATATATATATATATCGTGTTTATGTTTACGTAACGGTTTGAAAACGAAAGAGGTATTATTTCATACAAATGTCACCATTATAACAAGACAAAACGTTAAAACATGAAGTGTTTTTGATGAGGAATACTTCACACTCGGGAGCGTAAGCTAACCTATAATTGTTCTATACAGGTGAACAGAAATATTCCAAAGAAACTCAGCCCTGAATTAGAGTTCTGGATTTCGGAGCTGACGAACCGGGTTCGAATCCTTGAGATACCACACATTATTTGTCGCACTTTAAGGTGTGGGTGCATTAAAAGAGTCAGTTCCTTAGCGTGAATGGTAGGGGGGCTACTGTCTGGCTGCCTTCTCTCTACTTAGTTGTTTAAATTAGGGACTGCAGTAAATAGCATTGGTAGCTTTTCCATGAAATAATAAAAAAAGAAATCCAGACTTTCTTGTCAGTAAGAAGAGTTAGTCGGGTACGTGATATATCAAAATGTCAAACTTATGAAAAAAGCAAACGTTGTTTATTGTTGCCTTATATCAAAATGTCAAACTTATGAAAAAATCAAACGTTGTTTATTGTTGTCTATTTTTGTTTATACGCCTGAAAAGTTTCTTTGAAACACTATTATAACTAAAACCCAAGAACATGGTTTGAGCCTGTGCTAAGAAAATAAATGTACAATTTTGAATTTTGTGCCAAAAAGACTTGTGCAAGTGAAGTTTATTATTTTTCAACGTTGAAATTTATGACGGAAGATTTGGATGTGGTTTTATGCACGCGGAGAGGCTACATGGTGTACTTTGCAATGTTTCTGGCATATGGAACGTTGAGAGTCTTTAAAAAAAAAACTTGCAAATTGGCTAAACGAACCATTTGTTATTTCTTGGGGTTGTTTAGGCGATGTTAGGTAAAGTATAGAAAGACCAGTCACTGTCTTATATAATCCTTAAATGACGATAAAAACGTGTGTGTGTCACGCTTGTTTGTGCATGGACGTTACATAAATTATGAAACATATCAGCATTTCTTTCCAGTGTAATTTAAAAGAAGATATAAAACCCACATTTTGATGTAGATAATTATGATGGTTGATTAAACAATTTTCTAGAATTCTTATTATAGTTTTATTTTGACAGTTGTTAAGCCTTAAAAGTTGGCTTATTATAGTTTTATTTTGACAGCTGTTAAGCCTTAAAAGTTGGCTTATTATAGTTTTATTTTGACAGTTGTTAAGCCTTAAAAGTTGGCTTATTATAGTTTTATTTTGACAGTTGTTAAGCCTTAAAAGTTGGCCCATATACAAAATGCGATTAAAAAGAGTTTCGAAATTTTTTAATATAGTATTTTAATTTCACTAACAGAAAAAAAACACATCTAGAAATAAAAAAATTAAAGATTTATTGTTTGTTATTAAGCACCAAATTACAATAGGTTATATGCGCTCTGCCAATTGGGGGTATCGAAACCCAATTTTTAGCGTTATAATCCCTCAGACCTTCCTCTGAGCCACCAGAGAGGGGGGCTTAGAGTTTATAAAGCATAGCTTGGTTTTTATAATTTAATCTAATGAAACTAATAATGCATCAATATTAATGTATTGATATTTGATCATATATCTTCTAAACAATACAGTAACTTCTTTAGCGCCTTATATGTAAATGACTTTCGCATGGTTTCTGGGCAATTGTGATGTTTTCTCATGTGTGCTTTATCACTAATATCCGACGTATGTTTCCATTTTTATAGGTTTGTTCTGGAATGGCCTGAATAAGTTGAAAACTACATTTTGTTAGTGAATTCTATTAAACAAGAAGCAAAAAATATAAACTCCAGTTTCCCTGATGAACTTTTCAAGAGCCCAATCTCCAAATATGATTTAGGCGAAGTAGTCTATTTGTGATATATCAAGCTATTTGTTGTCAGATAAATTTGGACATGGGATTGCTTTGATTTTAATCTTGTTTTCCATTCTTTCCAAGACAGCTTACTGTAGTTGGTTTTCACTGCAACCTTGTTTTCCAATATTTTCAAGACAGCTTTCTGTAGTTGGTTTACACTGCAGCCTTGTTTTCCATTCTTTCCAAGACAGCTTTCTGTAGTTGTTTCTCACTGCAGCCTTGTTTTCCAATATTTTCAAGACAGCTTTCTGTAGTTGTTTCTCACTGCAGCCTTGTTTTCCAATATTTTCAAGACAGCTTTCTGTAGTTGGTTTTCACTGCAGCCTTGTTTTCCATTCTTTACAAGACAGCTTTCTGTAGTTTGTTTTCACTGCAATCTTTTTTTTTTCATTCTTTCCGATACAGCTTTCTGTAGTTGGTTTTCACTGCAGCCTTGTTTTCCATTCTTTACAAGACAACTTTCTGTAGTTTGTTTTCACTGCAATTTTGTTTTTCATTCTTTCCAAGACAGCTTTCTGTAGTTGGTTTTCACTGCAACCTTGTTTTTCATTCTTTCCAAGACAGCTTTCTGTAGTTTGTTTTCACTGCAATCTTTTTTTTCATTCTTTCCGATACAGCTTTCTGTAGTTGGTTTTCACTGCAGCCTTGTTTTCCATTCTTTACAAGACAGCTTTCTGTAGTTTGTTTTCACTGCAATCTTTTTTTTCATTCTTTCCGATACAGCTTTCTATAGTTGGTTTACACTGCAACCTTGTTTTCCAATATTTTCAAGACAGCTTTCTGTAGTTGGTTCTCACTGCAACCTTGTTTTCCAATATTTTCAAGACAGCTTTCTGTAGTTGGTTCTCACTGCAACCTTGTTTTCCAATATTTTCAAGACAGCTTTCTGTAGTTGGTTTTCACTGCAGCCTTGTTTTCCAATATTTTCAAGACAGCTTTCTGTAGTTGGTTCTCACTGCAACTTTGTTTTCCAATATTTTCAAGACAGCTTTCCGTAGTTGGTTTACACTGCAACCTTGTTTTTCATTCTTTCCAAGACAGCTTTCTGTAGTTTGTTTTCACTGCAATCTTGTTTTTAATTCTTTTTCCAGCTGGTTTTCACAGCAGAAATGCAGTGTGAGAGAAACGGAGTCTTGTGTGATTTTGTGATCGCAATTTCTTGTTGTTCATAGAGTTTATCTGTAGGATACTATTTTTTGTCAACGTCATCGGTATCTTTATCAAGTCGTCTCTAGTGTTTTTTCTGCTAGGAGCCATTTATTATAATTTAATAGAAAAGTCTTCGTTATTTCAAAAGTCCCTTTTCACATTATAGGTGATCACACTCGTCGTTGTCTCTGACACAGCATAAGAAAGTTAAAAGTATAATAAATGAAACTCTCTTATTGTCAACAAGTCCACTTTCAGGTGCAAGCTCATTTCAAATTTACGGACTTAAAACGCTAAAATCCGATGTTTGACCTGCGGTGAACACAGCAAGTAGTCTAACGCGGCTTTGTTCTAAAACAAACAAACAAGACAAAATCAAAATTTCGTTAGTGATAAAAACTTAAACATTTAAAAAAATAAAATCACAAATACCATTATTATTTTGTGTTATGAAAACGTATCGCCTATTTTTATGCTATCGTTATCACTGTTGACATATATTGTAGTCATTTAAAACCTATAAATGTGCAATTTTGAGGATCTATATTTAAAACTGTAGTCCATCGTGATGCATTATCTATGACGTTCGTATGAAATAACATGTCCCTGTCTCGTTTTATACATCAAATAATCTCTTTTATAAGACATGCTTTCATGAAGCGACCTCTATTATTACGTTATGTGTAATGAATTAGCGACCTCTATTATTACGTTATGTGTAATGAATTAGCGACCTCTATTATTACGTTATATGTAATGAATTAAGTTGCAGGCGTAAGTTACGTATGATTCGTATGAAAGGATAAAATCCAACTAAAAATCAGTGCCAATTGACGTCAATGGCTCTTGACTATTTTCAAATATCAAACGGTACTCAAAATAATAAATACGCGTTTTTTTTCCGTTTACATCAAGTATGTGGAAAACACATTTGGATAAAATGATATGGTGTATGAATCTTTCAGAATTGTATCTGTGTTGGTGTCTAGGGGGAGCGATTATGGAAGAGATGAGTTTCCAAAAATGAGTAAAATAAAATTTATCCTAACCGTTTGAACGTTTTTCTCTCTCTCTCTCTTAGGAGTGAATGGAAATCTGTGTTATCCTAAGAAAAATCAATTCTCAGAGACGACTGACATCTGAATGGTGATCTCTAAGGGAACATTATTGAAACACATGCATTGTTTTCGAAAGACAAAACCTGTGCAATTTTGTTAACAAATAGATGAAAAGATAGATTAATTAACAGACAAAAAAAATGTACTTGTTCTTTTTTCTAATATAACAAATACATTTTGTGGTATAATCGGAAAAAAATATCTAGAATCATAAAAGAAACTTATTTTCTATTATATTCTATTGAAGCTGAATAAATTGCGTGCATTAGTTTTCAAAGTATAAATTCAACCACGTGGGAGATGATTTTTTTTCTTCATTTGCTTGAGTTCTGATTTTGACATTCGCTGTAATATTTAACACTTTAAGAGTGGCGAGTACACAATCTTTACAACAACGTCTAAACAGAAATTCGCCTCCCTCTGTATCTTATCAGCTTGCCTCCCCCCCCCCGGTTCGGTGTAGTGAATTTAATTAGATTTGTTTTTTCAAGAGAGCAAATGTGACTTGAAATTTAAATGGTTAGAAAGATTAAAAAGTTTAAGATAAATGAAAGTGTTGTTATATATATATACGGTTAATTTTATATTCATTGTACGTTTCCATATTTCTAAGACACGTTTCACACACAAAGAAAAAAACATTTGTATATTCACCCGTAAAGGAAAATTTTCATTTCATCACTAGGTGGCGCGCTTCTGGTAACAATGATTTCTCAACTGTGATATTGTGTTTGTTTGTTTTAAGTTATGTACAAAGCTACACAATGGGCTATCTGTGATCTGCCCTCCGCGGGTATCGAAACCCGAGTTCTAGCGTTGCAAGTCCGCAGACATACCGCTGTGCCAATGGGGGGGGGGGGTTATGATATTATGAACTGTAATTATTTGAATATTTTTTCTTCATCTGACTTGTTTAGTGAAAAATATTTAGTGTACCATCACTCTTGATTGGAGTGTTGTTTTTTTTAATTATTATCCAAATGTATGCATTTACTGTTGAAAATATACCTAGAAACATTTGGCGCTTTAAATAAACACGATGAAAAATATTCGAAAAGACAACAACAACTATATATATAGTTAAATGTAACTTCACGAGAGAGAGAGAAAAAAAAAATTGCAGCCACAATACAAACATCTAACACGATCGCACAAATCATAAGGTGGGTCATCACGTAACGTGCTTTGGTTTTTAGAGGTATTGATGGAAGTAAAACACAAATTACGTTGGGGATACACCGTCTATCCAGTTTAACCTCAATTTCACCGGCCTCACCTAGTGATAAAAAAAAAATCACATTTAATTATATTTCGTCTAAGGTTTGGACATGCTGCGTAAGATTCGCGCTATCCTTCCTTATGATATATTCTCTTCTTTAATTTTAAGTGTTGCCCATCTGTCTGGTGTCTTGGCGTCACACATTGTTGTGAGGAACTGGCTGAACCAATATCGATGACGTTTGGTGAATTAATTTAGGCCCCGCCCCTATAGATCGAGTTTATATTGACAAACAATCGTTTCAAGTTTGGTAATAATTTAAATGTTTACTATGTGAAGTCAACACCAAACAAAAGTGACGTTTATTGCCACGGTTAGCATAGTATTTTTTGCTGATTGCTCGTATTTAGTAGATCAGGTGAATGACACCCACTCCTTTCTCCCTCCGCGAGAAATGTGAATATGTTTTTTAGTATACAGAGACATCTCAAAAGTAAATAGACACCATGATGTTTATTTAGTTGTCATTTAATTAAGAAAGGCATCCAACGGCTCCCATGTCCAAATCAGTCACCTGATATGAACCCCATCGAGCATGTCTGGGCCATACTTGCTCGAGCAGTGAGAAGAAATTCCAGAAAAACAGCGTCCCGTGGAGAGCTACTTGATGTTTTGCATTCAGCCTGGGTCAAGATCCTACAGGAGAAACTTGCAGAACTCATCGATTCCATGCCAGAACGAATCAAAGCAATGAAAAATGACTCATCGATTCCATGCCAGAACGAGTCAAAATACTGAAAAATGACTCATCGATTACATACCAGAACGAGTCAAAACACTGAAAAATGACTCATCGATTCCATGCCAGAACGAGTCAAAGCACTG
>NW_013670368.1:32732-33064 GCF_000517525.1 Limulus polyphemus
AATACCAGTAAGCACCTTCATGTCTCTGTATATACGTATAAAATACCAGTAAGCACCTTCATGTCTCTGTATATACGTATAAAATACCAGTAAGCACCTTCATGTCTCTGTATATACGTATAAAATATCAGTAAGCACCTTCATGTCTCTGTATATACGTATAAAATACCAATAAGCACCTTCATGTCTCTGTATATAGGTATAAAATACCAGTAAGCACCTTCATGTCTCTGTATATAGGTATAAAATACCAGTAAGCACCTTCATGTCTCTGTATATAGGTATAAAATACCAGTAAGCACCTTCATGTCTCTGTATATAGGTATAAAATA
>NW_013670368.1:34064-40536 GCF_000517525.1 Limulus polyphemus
AGTAAGCACCTTCAAGTCTCTGTATATAGGTATAAAATACCAGTAAGCACCTTCATATCTCTGTATATAGGTATAAAATACCAGTAAGCACCTTCATGTCTCTGTATATAGGTATAAAATACCAGTAAGCACCTTCATGTCTCTGTATATAGGTATAAAATACCAGTAAGCACCTTCATGTCTCTGTATATACGTATAAAATATCAGTAAGCACCTTCATCAATAAAAGAAGATAATTATATAATTACTCACAGGAAAGTTGTGGCAATCGGTTATAAATCCTTGCCATAGCTAAAAGCCTATACGGTCATCTAAGTGTAATTATTAATAATTTACTATTTTATTAATTAGTAGTTTTTTGTTAATTATGCACATAATTAGTAGTAATAAAGAAGAAATGAGGATTTAACTAATAATTAGATTTAGACTTGGCTGAATGTATAGGCTTATTAGCAATGATATAGGTTGCTATATATTGTTCTAGCGTGTCCTATCGTTGAGCGGGTTCTTTTGGATTATTTGGTAAAGATAATGCCAATTACATCTATGTAACCGTAACGAACTCATATATTTCTTAAATAACATTTGCTTCAGTACAGGCTGTGTTTACTTGTAGGCCTAACTTCACAAACAATGTTTCAATAGAAATTCCGAGACTAATTAGCCTGTAGAATTTTCTGGTTAATCGATCGATATTGACTGACCAACTTACTGACAAAGAAACACACCAACTGTTTAACTCACTACTAAAACTGAACTGAATATCTCACCGATCTTCTGTTTCGCTTCACTATATAATTAACTCACTAAGTGACATTCATATAATTCATCATTTTCTGCTTAATACTAAAATTAATGAGGTAATAACTATCTATCTTTAATAAACAATCATCTAAATGAAAACACTGAAAACATAGCTTACAAGATAATTTCTATTAATTATTCTGTAGCTATACTATAAAGATGGTGTGTACAAGTTTGATTTAGTTGTTAGTATTTGGTGAATATCTTTTGAAGTTAACATTTTTGTTGTTGTTTACATCTGTATGCCTTGCCTGTTGACAATTTTAGCTTCAAAAGATAAAATCTGGTATTACACGTCATGTTACCATAGCGAGGAATGTAGTGATTTGAATTTACAGGGTCATACCTACTAGAAATATTTTGATACATTATAAAGATGTATAAACGGTCAGTATTATTTTTCGTACTATGGTAAACCACGTTCGAGATTGCGTCGTTTCTTTTTTATCACTTTTTTGTCATATGCGAAGGCATTTATATTTTAAACGCATTTAAGGATCTTAATAACAAATACAGTCGCAATAGTATTTAAAAGTAGAAGTTTGGTAAAGCTAGGGACTTCAATAAATTATGTTGCCAATGTTCCGCAATAATATACAAATATTTGTTCAATAATATTAAGCATTATAATATTACACTTCCGGTAGACAAGTATATAGCATTATTTTGAAAATGTATTTTAAAGTTAACCGACTTTCTTGTTTGTTTGTAGTTAAGTACAAAGCTACACAATGTGTTATCTGTGCTGTACTCACCACGGGTATCGAAACCCGGTTTTTGCGGTATAAGACTTCAGACTTACTGATATGCCACTAGGGGACTAACTGAATTTTTAATGTTCAAACAAGTCTATTCAATTCTATGTCGTTGTGTATATTATATTATATGCCACTTTATAAGTATTTTAACTCAACTGTTGCATATTCAAACGTTTTAACTTTTACCGCGCTTTCCCTCTTTAATTACAACAATTTTTTTCACCTAACAAAAGAGGTCATTTTGAAGAGTTATTGTACTTCTGTCAATCATTCTTCTTGCGGATATGTGAGAGTTGTTTTGGTGGAATATATCCCCACCCACACGCACGCGCAGATTTTTTTTTAAGATCTAGAAAGTAAGTACTTTTAATTGTATACAATGATTGGATAATGCTTATATCTTCCACCTCTGTCGCCATTGTCGGGTCAACACTTGGGTCCATCAATCTCATTATTTGCTACTCCCAGGGGATGAGATTGAGATTGTCTCAGGCTCAGGCAAGAGAAACCTGCTAAAAAACATGGTTATGCTGTCGAGATAATGCACCCGTATTTGATATTTCAACATTAACATTTTAATTGTGATTGGAAGTAGTTGAAAACGTATAGGATAAAGGGGTTGATGTTGGAAGTTCAAAAGTTTATGACGTAAGTTGTGGTGTGTTCGATAGATATAACTTTAACCTATGGCAGTAGACAAGAAGCATAGAATTGATTCTGCTTTTGCTAATGGATTGGTCGCCACTTGTGGCACTACTTTACTAGAAGGTGACGCGAGCGATTCGAAGTTTCGCGGAAATCCGCTATTTTTATTTTCTATTTCTGCCCCTCAGTGATTTTTTGTCTTCGCAATACGGATATTCCTGTGCCATTCCGACTTATTTTTCGTCCATTCCGGTTTTAGATGCACCGCGGAAATTAGGATAGAGCTTTATAACGTGTTATTTGACTGGTCAGTGGCGCAAAAGAAGACTGTTTCATTCATCCAGATCTCGAGTAGTAAGCGAACATGTTTTTACACGTGAAATCGTAATGGCGACTTCGTGAAAAAACATCGTTTCAAAAAATAAATATGTGCGACAGAACTAGACATCCATATAAAAAAAAATCCCTGGAGGTGGGACTGACTTGGTAGAAAAGTAGACAGTGTTAAGTTAAAGACAGTCAGTGAGAAAAATTGCTACATCAACGAACACCATTACACGTGAAATCGTAATGGCGACTTCGTGAAAAAACATCGTTTCAAAAAATAAAAAACGTGTGACAGAACTAGACAACCATACAAAAAATCCCTGGAGGTGGGACTGACTTGGTTTACGTTAAAGACAGTCATTGAGAAAAGTTGCTACATCAGCGAACACCCATTGTAAAGCATCGAGACGGCCCCCCCTCTTCCCGTGACTAGTTATCCAACTAAATATCATATATATATGGAAAGAAAATACATTTGTGTACCGGGTTGTCACTAAGTTTCCAACAGATAAAGCCACTTCAAAAAAAAATTGGATAATTACGGCCAACAATGTGGTACACTGAAAAACGAAAGTTCTAGAAGTCAACAATTCCAAGAAAAGTATCAGTTCAGATCCATAGGGTCCTACATATACATCGTATCAATATCGATACAGCTATACGTATCACTTTGCACCCAACTGCAGTATTTCTGTTACTTTTTGAAGTACATGTGGCCTACCGAGAAAGGTTGAAATTTAATTATAAGAAAAAAAATATTGTAATTCCATTTGGCTGTTTCTATATTTAGAAAATATTTTTACATTAGGGAGTTTTGAAATCATTTCAAGTTTTTTATATTATTATTAAGCACAAAGCTACACAATGGACTATCTGTAGCCTGTCCATCGCAGGTATCGAAACCCTATTTTTAGCGTTATAAGTTCATAGGTTTAGTGCTGAGCCATCGAGGATCATTTAAAACTGTTATTGTTAAAAACAAATTTTTATGGAATTTTACCATGCTAGCTATTATTATTTTAAAGGTGCAGTAAAAAGGTAATTAATAAGTGGACGAAGATTTTGTCTATGGAATTTTACCATGAAAGCTATTATTATTTTAAAGGTGCAGTAAAAAAGGAAACCAATAGGTGGACGAGGATTTTTTGAGTATCTATCACAGCCATAATGTTGTCATTACTAGAACATGTCCTACAGTTTATGGACTTGCAATGCTACAATTAGGGGCTCGATTACTACCTATTTTTAAGAGTTACTTTACAGTTATAGACTGTTAGTAAAAGAGTATCCCAAGAGTTGGCGGTTGGTGATGATGATGACTAGTTGCCTTTCCTCTTAACACACACACTCTATAATTGGTTTGATTTGTTTTGAATTTCGCGCAAAGCTACTCGATGGCTATTTATCAGCGAAAGACTATATTGTAATAAAATTTGAAGACCCATCGTAACTAATTACTAATTGTAGTAAGTTTGGATAGTAATGTATAGGTCTAATACATTTTATCAGTATTTAATTTTGCAACAGATGAAATCAGTTCAGTATATTTCTCGCAGTAGCTGGCTGGGCATGGCCTAGTTGTTAGCGCGCTCAGTTTGTGAAAACTAAGGTTCAGGGTTCTTGCCGTTGCTACAAAAATGTGCTCCGTAGTTTTAGGCTGTGGGTGCGCTATAGGAGTGACAGTTATATCCCAGTATTCTGTCAGACAGGAGTAGCCTAAGAGTTGGCGGGGGCTACTGTTAACTTTCTCTAATATATCAATTCAAAATTAGGAACGGCTATGCGCAGATAGCCATCCGTGTAGCTTTGCGCAAAAATCTGAAACAAACACATACACACACACAAAACGCATCTGCAGATCGAACAATGCTCACTTATTATTCTGTTTTATTGGCATGTGACTAATACCATCAATCGGCAGCCAATGCTGTTGGAAGAGAATGCTATATCATATCAAATAAAAGAAAAAATATGAGATGTAAAATATCTGTACCTTCCGCATTCCAAAGGAATGACTTATATGCATTGTATCAGTATTTACCATTATTATTCGGGTTCGAATCCGCATCCCACCAAACATGCTCGCCCTTTCAGCCGTGGGGGCGTTATAATGTGACGGTCAATCCCATTTATATAGATAAATATTTCTCTGTGCGTGTAACATTAGTAGATTATATTTAAGAGCACTGTATGTAATCTAAAGTGGACATTAATTTACATCAAATCATTAATACGATAACTGTTTTAATATTTCAATACTTTTCGTAAGGGCGCGATGAAAATAACAATACAAAAAAACAATTTTGTATCTCCCGCTCAATAAGGATTCGCCCCCTAATGGGACAGCGGTATGTCAGCGGACTTACAACGCTAGAATCCGGGTTACGATACCCGTGGTGGACAGAGCTTTGTGCTTAATTACAAACAGACAATAAGGATTCAAATGTTTGGAAATACGACCCGCTAAACTAATTTTTCTGTCATTATCAAATTTACCGTTATTTATCATTAAAGTTGAAATTAATTTTAAAATCAGCATTTTTTGTTAAATCAACTTTATTATTATTATTATTCATATCCAGGTTTCTAATAACGTTTCTTGGCATGTTTGAATATTACTAAAATGAACACTGTTCGTCATAGAGGGATAACTTTTAGTGGGTATATAAATGGAATCATAGGAAACATGAATATTATCTTTCAACATCAGGGTAGCAGGTTCTCCATGATACATAACTGACTTTAGGTATCTCCATGCAAAAACATCAAATGACTCTATAATATGTATTCTTGTTGAACACTCTATAACTGGCCCGGCATGGCCAGGTGGTTAGAACGCTCGCAATCTGAGGGGCGCGGGTTCGAATTCCCGTCACACCAAACATGCTCGCTCTTTTAGACGTGGGGGCGTTATAATGTGAAAGTCAATCCCTCCATTCGTTGGTAAAAGAGTAGTTGGCGGTGGGTGGTGATGACTAGCTGCCTTCCCTCTAGTCTTACGCTGCTAAATTAGGGACGGCTAGCGCAGATAGCCCTCGTGTAGCTTTGCGCGAAATTCAAAACAAACAAACAAACTATATAACTTCCTTCTGCTTTACCACGTCATCCCAAGAATGGTGTGAATGGCGGCTTCATAAACATATAGCTCCCTCTAGCGATCATTTCTGGAGACCCATGACTAGTGTTACCCCTTGTCTCATTGGATATCTACAAATATTTATTATTCTGTAACGAATAGTATTAATTTTATTGATGTTCAAACTTGCCAAAAAAAAAACTTTGTGTGTTTTTTTTTAATTTTCGTCGCAAAGTTACATAAGGGCTATCTGCGTATGGCCGGTCCTAAATTTGAACTGTGGACAGACATAAAAGAAATGCATATTACTGTTCAAAGCTAAGCAAGCGTATTAACTCCGTTTTTTGTCCTTCCACACCAGTTCCATTATTTTTATATATTAATATACAGATATATTTATACCATGAGTTTTTCTTTACTTATATAAATTGAAATATATTTTTCTCTGCTTTGGTTGTTTGTTTCAGAGAAAAGCCATGCAATACGTGCTCTGTCTACTGCGGTAAATCAAACCCCAGATCTTAGAGTTGTAGCCTTTGTTTTAAGATTACTTGGCGACTTGACTTTTTGTTTTGTTTGTTTGTTTGTGATTAAGCACAAAGCTACACAATGGGCTATCTGTGCTCTGCCCACCACGGGTATCGAAACCCAGATTCTAGCTTTGTAAGTTCGCAGACATACCGTTGTGCCACTGGGGGGCTTGACTTTTTGACACCTCGAATGTGTATGTTACGACAAAAGTTAATGTTGTAAGGTACTTCGACCCACACCTACCCTTAACAATGAATGTAAGTTGACACCTCGAATGTGTATGTTATGACAAAAGTTAATGTTGTAAGGTACTTAGACCCACACTTACCCT
>NW_013670368.1:41536-62618 GCF_000517525.1 Limulus polyphemus
AATGTTGTAAGGTACTTCGACCCACACTTACCCTTAACAATGAATGTAAGTTGACACCTCGAATGTGTATGTTATGACAAAAGTTAATGTTGTAAGTTACTTCGACCCACACCTACACTTAACAATGAATGTAAGTTGACACCTCGAATGTGTATGTTATGACAAAAGTTAATGTTGTAAGGTACTTCGACCCACACCTACCCTTAACAATGAATGTAAGTTACAAGCTCTTATATTCACACATTTGCAAATGTCAAAGATGTAATTCAACGAAATGAAACAAAGAATAAATATCTAGTGATAACTATAACTTTCGCTAATAATAAAATAAGTATTTACATGATTAAACTTTTAAAAACCGATTCAGGCGTCATAAGCATCTCAACAACGTGTCTTACATCATTTTTTATTTAAAGACCAGGGGTAGATTTAATTTTCGCGCCTTATTTCTACATAATGTTTTTAATTAAGCGATAGTTTCTGTTTTTGTTTCATGTTTTTTAAGTTATTGGAACTTTGTGTTATTTTGCTTTGAGTAATCGGCGTGCAGTACTAGTAATTTTTTAGCATGGAAAACTGGAAATGACAAGTTATTTGTCCAGACGTAGATCACTAGAAGTAACCGACTTTTAAACACAAACTCTTGTCTATTTTCGAATCTTATGGAGGAGAAAGTTTAACCGGAGAGAGAGAGAGAAAAAGGCTAAAGGGGCTTGCTCGCGGAGTGACGTCACTCGGTTAAATCAATATCCCAGACAGGCTGGTAGGTTGCAACTAATAATGGACGTTGGTTATTCAAGCAACCCTTATATTATTGACGTTACCGCCTCGGTCTTGGGTTTCCAAGCTATTAGTGAAGCCAAAAATATATCTACAGATATAGGTCAGGGGTCTATTTCTTTGTATAATGTCAGCCAGTAACCAATAGCATCTCACACATTTAAGGTCATCACTAGCATGTAAATTGAATCGGTGTATTTACTAGAGATGTTTTGTACAGTGAAATGTTTTGAATAAAACAAGCATATATCATAAATATATATATGTGGAGAGAGACAGAGACTTTTTTTATAATAATAGAAACTTTCAATGAAACTTTGAGAAACCCGTGTCCTACAATTTGGCCAGTTTTTTGTTATTGTTTCAGTATATAACAAAACTAGAGACGGTATTGATATTGTTTCAGTATATAACAAAACTAGAGACGGTATTGTTATTGTTCAACTCCGAAACAAACCCAAAAAAAGTTGGTATAACTAACTGTATTGGTTTAGAAATGAATTTTGATACGATACAATTGGAAATTCAGTTAGACGTATAAAATACAACTGTGTAGACTCATCTATTCATTATCATGGGCATTCCGAACTTTTGTTTTCTTTAATTTTCTTCTGAGTTTTAAACGTCTTCCTTCAGCGTTTCAGATCATGCTAATCACAGAGAGACAGATAAACAGACAGAAAGATGAAAAGCCAGACAGAAGTATAGAAGAATTGATAAGATTCAAAATATAGATAAATAGACAGATTGATAAATAACCGAAGAGAGAGAAAAAAGTTTGTTTCATATTGATAAGAGAAATTCCACATTTAGACAATAGCATTACAAAGCTATTTCATAAGAGCCCTATCCTATCGAAGTTAATGATTAAAAGTATAGAGAAAAACGACCTTTAAACTCCAGATAATTATAAAAGAACTTTCTATCTGAACCAACGTTTCGCCTTTGCGGTGTCATCAGGGTTAGTTATATACAATTGATCGATCAGTTGCACGTTCTGAAGGATTTGACCGTCTAGATCAATTTCTTAATTGTAAATATATATTTTAAAGAACAGATTGACAAATGGGTAAAACAAAACTGTGTTTTTTTTTCATCGTTATTGTCTTCATAATTTTTATATTTTCTAAGGACGAACATAACATCATTTATGGTCACTGAGCAGTGTTGATTTTTTTTGGGGGGCACTGAGCAGTGTTGAATTTTTGGGGGGCACAGGGCAGTGTTGGTTTTTGGGGTGCACAGAGCAATGTTGAATTTGGGGGGCACTGGAGCGTGTTGAATTTTTAGGGGGCACTGGGGAGTGGGTTAATTTTTTGGGGGGCACTGTCCAATAATAAAATTTTCCTATTGCACAAATGAGTTCTATAAATGTACGTTCAAATAGCCTTTGCTAGTTATATAGAAAAGTTATATTTAATAGTAACTTTAAAGAAATCACTTTGCACGAATTTATTATAACAAAAATAATCTGCAAATTTAAGTTAAATATAACGCATATACATCCACCTCCTATCTAGAATTAGGTATGAGCCATTCGAATTATTTAAAAAATCACCCTTGCTTATATCGTTATAAAGTAATCGATCAGGTCAGATGACGCTTATTTCGTCCATTACTTTCAATTAAATCTCATTATTATATGTTGTTAAATTTCATTAAATAATTTCTGAAAAGTATTATTCACGCATAACTTCAGAAAAAAATAATCGTGTTTCAAAATAGCAATGAATAATTTTCAAAAGAACGAAAAATATCAAAATGTTTGGAAGTACAGAAAATCATACTACACATTTCCAGATTCCTTCACTGTAATTTTATTTTCTAAGGTGAATAGCAGGCTAAGCTGTCACGAGAAAAAGAAGCCAGATAAGCTTCCTAGTAAATTTGTTTCCTCTTGCAAGATAGGAACTTTAGTGCATGAAATACGCATCAGACCTCCGCTCTGTTGTGTGAATATGGTTTTTCTTCTTTTAGCAATAAAAACTATACAGTCGAGTCAGAAAATACTTTGATCAATCTTCTTTCTTCTCGCCAATTTTCAATCGGAATTTTGTTTTATTGTCATTATTTTTTTTTGTCATGCACGAGCGTGACACGAAAATGTATTAATTTTTTTTTAACATATGCTATTTTAATACTATGTTAAATATAAAAAATACTTTACTTCAGATTTTTTGGTAATTTGTCTTAGCACAAGTTCATTGAAAATTTCAACTCAATAGTTCTAGCAAAGTGCCTTTAGCAATTGATGTAAAATTGTTAACGTTACACGAACGCGTTCTTCTACCTCTATCAAGACAAGCTTAGCGAATGCACACGTAAGTCAGAGAATTTCGCTTTCACAGATACAAAAAAAAAAAAAATTACACGAAATGTTGAGGAAGAAGTGAGCTTTTTATATCCTCTAAACTAACCAATGACAGCTTAGTCTCCGTTCAGTATTATACGTATCTTGTTTTATCGACCAGTAAGCTCTAATTATTTTGACAAAATACAGGTGTGATAATACGAATTCATTTGGATACAGCTGCTTTAAGATAATCAGTTTCTGGAAATACTGACCGTGTATTCGGTCCTGGAGAAGGCTAAAAGATGGAAGCCACGAGATACTAGGACAGGATTGCATGCAGATGGAGAAGAATTATTCATACCAGCATCTTAGTTGTAGCTATTCCACGACGAGCAATGTGGAGCCTAGCATATTATGCAACACAAGAGAGAATCTAGCAACTGGTGAATTTACTTGTATCCAGTGTACGAGAAAGGAAATCTTGTTTATTTCAAAACATACGCGAAAATCATACATTTATCTTTAACCTAAACATACTTATAATTAAAAAGAGAAATTGGTCGTAAAATAAAAAATAAATCATACAAAAATGTACCAACTGGAAGAAAGGGAATACAAACAGCAATAACTGTAAACTATGAAACCCGGTTTAGGACCATGACAAACACATACTTTCTCCATTGCCGATCGAGCTCAATCTGATGTTCGTTATTAGGGTTAATCGCACTTTATAAGTACGGTAGTATAGGTCCTTTGCTGCCTTTGGAACTACTTTCTCCGTTGTCGATCGAGCTCAGTCTGATGTTCGTTATTAGGGTTAATGGACCTATACTACCGTACTTATAAAGTGCGATTAACCCTAATAACGAACATCAGACTGAGCACAATCAACAATGGAGAAAGTAGTTCCAAAGGCAGCACAGGACCTATACTACCGTACTTATAAAGTGCGATTAACCATAATAACGAACATCAGATTGAGCTCGATCGGCAATGGAGAAAGTAGTTCCAAAGGCAGCACAGGACCTATACTACCGTAATTATAAAGTGCGTGTGCTGCCTTCGGAACTACTTTCTCCATTGTTGATTGTGCTCAATCTGATGTTCGTTTTTAGGGTTAATCGCACTTTATAAGTACGGTAGTATAGGTCCTGTGCTGCCTTCGGAACTACTTTCTCCATTGTTGATTGTGCTCAGTCTGCTGTTCGTGATTACACACTGTTTCGAAAAACTGCAATTTACATTGTAAAACGAACTTCTGCGAAAAGTCTGTACGCTTACGACGCTATAATTCTGATTTCGATTCCATGTGGTGGGCAGAGCACAGATAGTCCATTGTGTATCTTTGTGCTTTAACAACAACAACAACAACAAACTTTCTAAATGCCTTTCAATCTACGTGGAGGACTGTTTCCAAAACAATGTTTACGTGAACAAAACATGGAAAAGTCTATTGGAACTGCATCGGGAAACTTGATGGGTATGTGGTCGAACTGGATTGTTTTGATATCAGGTGTTTCCGGAACTCTTGCTCATGAAAACAACCATTGATTTCGAGAAGTGACCGGAAATTTGTGAGTTTTTGTCAGCTTAATGTTTTTGTTTATTATTTTGATACAGGAGTTATATCCAAATGAATCGCACTAATTTTTTGGATGATGTATAAGTTTATTCATTGTCGGATTTTTCCACAATTCTTCTTATTAATGGCCAGAACACCAAGATGGTCAGTTAAATGAGCAACTCGCCAGACTCGTTAATTCAGAACTATCCAGTATAAAAATAACACATCCAAAAGTTTCTAGACTGTATTGTTGACCTATATCAACGTCCCACAGGTAGCAAAGCTATTATAATCAAAGTGTTTTTATGAATATCGCGTAAAGCTACACGAGAGCTATCTGCGCTAGCCAACCCCATTTAGAAGTGACAGACTAGAGGGCGTAAAGCTACACGAGAGCTATCTGCGCTAGCCAAAGCCCATTTAGAAGTGACAGACTAGAGGGCGTAAAGCTACACGAGAGCTATCTGCGCTAGCCAACCCCATTTAGAAGTGACAGACTAGAGGGAAAGCAGGGATAGTCCCATCGCTAACTCTTGGGCTTCTCTTTACCATCGAAAAGTAGGATTGACAGTCACATTATAACACCCTCACGTCTGAAAGGGCTAGAATATTCGGTGACGAGACTCGAACCTGCGACTTGCAGATTGCGATTCGAGCGCCCTAATCACCAGGCCATGCCAACCAAGTATATCATAAAAGTGAACAGTGACATATGGACGATCGGCGTCTAATCAAATGCTGTCAGGGTGGTTGACCAGACTAAAAGGGGTTGTATTAGATTTTTAATAGACCGTTTATTAAATTATCAAACATGTTTCAATAGTTTGGTTTATATAATGAACACAGCCTGATAGAGATTTCATTCCCTAAAACATATATATTAATGAATTATCCTCTGTAATTAATTGTTTGTGGGGCCGGCATGGCCAGGTGGTTAGGGCTCTCGACTCACAATCTGCGGGTCGCGGGTTCGAATCCCCGTCGCACCAAACATGCTCGCCTTTTCAGCCGTGGGGGCGTTATAATGTGTCGGTCAATCCCACTATTCGGTGGTAAAAGACTAGCCCAAGAGTTGGCGGTGGGTGGTGATGACTAGCTGCCTTCCCTCTAGTCTTACACTGCTAAATTAGGAACGACTAGTATAGATAGCCCTCGTGTAGCTTTGCACGAAATTCATAACAAACAAATAATCATTTGTTCCGAAATGTTCTAGATGGAAAGGGTAATGATGAAAGATATTATGAAAAAACCGTTTTGAATTTTTATTACACAACTATCACATTTTAAATGAAGCTTGCATCTGTATGAGTGACCTATTAGCACCATAGTCATGGTTTTGTGGTATTATGTAGCGCAGTGGAAGTTCTTGAAAGATGAAAAATAAATTTAATGAGCTGACTAAATAATAAACACTCACTACAGTACATGAGTTGCTTCAGCCTTTTTATGTTCGCATAACACACGGTCATCCTAAACTCCATAAAATAACCGAATATTTTTCTACATATATTAATAATCATTTTTCTATCCGTGAAGCCATTCAGTAGAAGTATGTAGTTTTCTTCAACAGTTGGTATGCATTCCCTCGAAGATCGTGGTTTGTTACTCAAAACTGAACAGTAAGCAAAGTAGACGAATAAACGCAGAAAACGTGTGGCGTTGCAAACATAAGAACTACTAACCAAAAACCTAATTAACACTACTGCTACTGGCCTACGAGTATTGAATTTTTTTCTCAATTAAAACAAGTCTTTATTCAATACTGTCTGTGTGTGTGTTGTGTATAATTTCTTCTCTGAATGCTGTAGAATAGATGATATAATGTTGTTTTTTGTTTTTATTTTAGGTCATAAAGTTTATACTTTCTAAAGGTAATTGCTGATTAATAAAATAACATGAGCTGAATTGTGAAATCAGAAAAATGTATCTGTCGTCTTTTTCTTTTTTTTTTGTTCTTTGGCGACGGGACAAACTCAGCCATGTTGATACTCCTACTTTACGTTTCTGTGGTTCATTCTAAATAAGCAAACCTTTAACACTGATTACCAGGCTTCACCCATACAGAAAGACTCTGATAATGGGGCTGTGCGCAATCACGAGTGTGCTGGCATGTGGTCATTAGTCGATTGAAAGTACTAAATAAAGTAATTAACTTATAGGGAAAATCCCAGAAGAAAAAAAATGGTAGCATAGATCTGTTTGAGCGACTCACTAACTCAGATAGACGGATAACATATTTGCTTTGAAAATAGTAAATTTAGAGACGCAGTAATAACAGTCTTGAATATTTTATTTTCTTGTCAGTATAAATGAGAACAACAGAAGAAACCTTGCTGATAAAAAAAAACCCGGAACCAAACGTTTGTTTTATTACACAGAGGTACATATTATCGTAAAAGTATATTTTAGTACATCTTATAATTTTTAAAGGTTATAAGGATATTTTATCTTTGGCTTCTTAGGGTGCAAATGTCATCAAACTTCTCACTAAAATGGCGTACTCTTTTTTTTTTAAAAGATGATTATAATCTTTGATTATCGCTTTATCTTTTTAAAAAAGACGTTCTTTTATCTTTACTGGTCCGGCATGGCCAGGTGGTTAGGGCGTTCGACTCGAAATCTGAGGGTTGCGGGTTCGAATTCTCGTCCCAACAAACATGCTCGCCCTTTCAGCCGTGGAGGCGTTATAATGGGATGGTCACTCCCTCCATTCGTTGGTAAAAGAGTAGTTGGCGGTGGGTGGTGATGACTAGCTGCCTTCCCTCTAGTCTTACACTGCCAAATTAGTGACGGCTAGCGCAGATAGTCCCCTTGTAGCTTTGCGCGAAATTCAAAACAAACAGATAAACAATTACCTTTATTAGTATTCAAATCAGAATCAGAATCTTTCTTTCATAATTTACCTAAATTATGTTAAACAATATAGTTAAAGCAGTCAATATGACTGGTGGTTGTTGTGGGAAATATCCACGAACGGTTGAACAAATCTTTTTTCACTCTCATGCAGCTAAAATAAAATAAAGTATATTATGTAGCATAAGAGGTGATATGGAGCAGAATCGCGAGCAATTAGGGTGCTACTAAAAACACAAGCAGCTGAATTAGAAGGTAGAAGGCGCAGAATGGACGAAAAATATTCAAGTCTGGAATCGTGTGGATTTGATTTAGTATATTGGATATAGAACAAAGAATAACCAGCTTTAGGTCGTGGGTATGTTAGAAAGTTTGTGGTCAGTGTCTTTGTTGATGGTTGCTTGAGGTTCTTGGTCAGTGTCTTTGTTGATGGTTACTTGAGGTTCTTGGTCAGCGTCTTTGTTGATGGATACTTGAGGTTCTTGTTCAGTGTCTTTGTTGATGGATACTTGAGGTTCTTGGTCAGCGACTTTGTTGATGGTTACTTGAGGTTCTTGGTCAGTGTCTTTGTTGATGATTACCTGAGGTCCTTGGTCAGTGTCTTTGTTGATGGTTACTTGAGGATCTTGGTTAGTGTCTTTGTTGATGGTTACTTGAGGTTCTTAGTCAGTGTCCTTGTTGATGGATACTTGAGGTTCTTCATCAAAACAGTTTTGACTTTATGATTTTGCAAGTCTGTTTCGCGTGACTTTTGCTGTATTATACGACCTTTCTTTATTGATACATGTAATTTGTATTATGTCTGACTTTTGCTGTATTATACGACCTTCCTTTATTGATACATGTAATTTGTATCATGTCTGACTTTTGCTGTATTATACGACCTTTCTTTATTGATACATGTAATTTGTATTGTGTCTGACTTTTGCTACATTATATCGCATGGGTTTGTAAAACATATCAGAAAGGCCTTGTTTAAAACCCGTTCAGAAGGTGACGTGCACCTCAAAATATTATCTGTAAAAAACGCTATTTGTTTGTTTTAGCGCATAGGTAACTGTGAGCTAGCTGCGCTGTACCCGACACGAGGATCGAACCTCATATCGTAGCGTTGTAAGCACTGAATCTTACGGAAAAAACTTACAGAACATAGAGTGTTGTCTGAGCAAATCAACTGAAAATTGTTTTCATTGTTATTTTTTCTACAGCCCCCCAGTGGCTCAGCGGTATGTCTTCGGACGTACAACGCTAAAAACTGGGTTTAGATACTCGTGGTGGGCACAGCACAGATATCACATTGTGTAGCCTTGTGATTAACTACAAACAAAACTTAAACTACATAAAACTCACTATCAAGAAAAATCGAACATAAATGTAAGGCATCAGAAAATCTAAATGCTTGAATTTTTGCTATTATTTTACTGCAAGGTATGAAGGAGCTTCTTACAACCATCGATTTATTCTAGGATTTATGTAATAATAGCAAATGGTTGAGCATGAAAGGTTTTAACCATGTCGAAAGGTACGTACAGTTTTTACGTTGGAAAAGAAAGCTATTAGTGATAGCTTAATGCTAAGGTGGGAAAGTTTGTTTAGGATGAGTAAATGAAAGAAGGACTGTATATTTACTAAATTTTTTAACCCAAAAAGATTTTGTTCTCTTTGTTCGGTGTTAATCGATATTTCTAGAGCAGTGTTTAAGTAAAATACACAATTTTAACGGTTTAAACTGCGATAGTGGTTCATAATAGGGATCGCATGGAATTTACAAAACTCTAATAGAACGTTCGGGTAAAAAGCACCGTAAACAGTAAAAATTCAGTTCAAACAACATTTTAAAACCTTTGCTATTGACTGCTAAGGCTGTACACATAAGAATGCACAAAAAAGCACGCATTTTAGATTTATAAGGAGAAGAAAATCCGCTAAAAACGGCCCGTTTGTAATTCTTGTTCTTATTATTCTCTTTCCAGCCTACAACAAAAACGGCTTGGTACATTGCACCCAAAACTTTTGTGAAATACTAAATAAGGTAATTCGAAGATCATAGGTGTATTGAAAAGTCGATTTGATTTATCTATATTTTACATAAGCTTGAAAACATAATTCTAGTGTGAACAATATTATCATTACCCCTTGAATTCAGCTTTCTTACAAATATCTGGTATTCCTATAATAAACTTAAATACAGGGTGAAACAAGAAATGCCAGTCAGTAATAGATGAACATTAGATGACTGTAACATGTAGATACTTAATGCATTGTACACTGTACAACTGGTGTCTTTATGGAGTCAACCTCTATATTAAGTATGAGATGAAGGATTACAAAAATCAATACACATAATGTTAAATTTTATTATACACATTGGTAGAATAATCAACTTGAAAGACAAGAAGATTTATTTAAAGCGATGTTTTAGACGTATATGTTTTGTTTTAAAAGGCTGCTTTTGTACTGGTAAAATTTTTTTCGCGCTTAGTGGGGGTTGTTTCTTAGTGTAGGCATATATCTGCCCATTGCTATGTATTATATATAGAGAAATGAGTTACACAGAAACTATAAATTTTCACTATATTCCCAAACAAATCTCCATGGCAATCTCCAGCTGCAGCTAAACATTTTACTCTCCAAATAATGCGATCAAATAGTCAATAGCTACAGTAAATCATCATGTACAGTATCAGCTAGCTACGTTTATTATCATTACAATGTATAACGTTAGCTACCATATCAAGTAATCCTTTGCCCATAGTTGAGCATAGAAAAACAACAATCAGCAAACAAGATAAATAAAAAATTGGGATTTACAAAACTGCAAATAGAGATCGTAAAAAAAAAGTAAGGAAACTAGACTGGAGATACCCTAGTCGTTATTTAATCAAACTACAAATCCCTATTCTGACTCCAACAAATGTAATTCTAAGTAACAGCATGGAGTCTAAATAGGGGTTTATAGTTTGAGTAAATAAATTCTATCATATCTCCAGGCTTGTTTCCTTGCTTTTTTACGATCCCAATTTGCTGGTTTTTAAATTCATTTTTTTTATCTTGTTACCATTTTAACCCTAACGTTATTTAATTCTAGCAACACTATTCGTGATGTGTTTGCTTATAGGTTTACTAAGGAATTATAATCGTGGATAGAGTATTCAACACTATTAATTCCTATTTGTATTCCCACTCTCTTGTGGCATGGTGAGTGTTATTGGATAGGCAGAATAGTATGGAAGACAAGAGAAGAATGAAAGAAAGAATATGCTTGAACCTCCAAAGCTCAAGGATATTTTACAATATCGGGGCAGTAAAAACCATTAAGAACACATTACAGAATGGTTATTTCTTTAGGGATGGGCGGGAAAGAACATAACAATACCAGGAGTATGGGGTAAAGATGATTTATGGACGTACTGTTGTATAGAATGGTTATATATATTAAATACACCATCCCTTTATTCTTCAAACTTTGTAAATGTGAACTCTGAATTAATTTTCTGCAACGATGATTCCTGTTACAAGTTTCATGGTCAAGTAAAAAAACGATCACACAAAAAAAGTCTGACTTGATTTCAAACAAAATACATGAGTATGCATGTTTTCTTATAGCAAAGCCACATCGGGCTATCTGCTGTGTCCACCGAGGGGCCCTGATTCTAGCATTGTAAATCCGAAGACTTACCGCTGTCCCAAAATACATCAGAAATCTCTGTAATGAATTCGAGAAATTTGTGCATGAAAACATAAAACATTATTTTATATGCTCTTACACATTATAATAATCACTGGATGTTTAAATATGGCCAGATACATTACTTTCACACATCCCTCAAATTAAGTTTTGCTGGAAAGTTTGTTTGTTCGAAGTTAAGCACAAAGCTACACAATGGGCTATCTGTGCTCTGCTCACCACGGGTATCGAAACCCGGTTTCTAGCGTTGTAAGTCCGCAGACATACCGCTGCGCCACTGGGGGCTGCTGGAAAGAGTCGCCAATTTCTGTCCTTTAGTCTTTTAGATTGAATACCGTTGAAAGATTTCGTTAAAACTATATAAATAAATAATCTGTCTGTTGTGTGAGGTATGTCATATTGGTCTTGTTTTGGATGAATGGCTAAATATGTAACATAGCAGATGGGGACTGTTTAGAATTGTTTTTGCTTTTAAAATGGGCTGGTTTGGACCATTGTGGCATAAGAATCACATATAAAAATATGCCAATATATATAACATAAACATCTCGAGAACAACATGCATTTCGTCAAAAGTTGCGAAATGTACAAAGAACAAAATATTTAAAGGATACATAGGAATTACTTTTATTATATGTTCAATAAATTAATTAACGTAGTATGTAACAATACTCTTTTAAAGCTTACAAGAAACAAATTGTAAAACATTCTAGAGAAATTACTTTTCTAATCCCCATGGGGTATTATATGTAACATACTTTAAAAGTTTCATGCAAAATGTGTTTAACATTGTATTAAACTAATTAGAGCATAATTAAAAACACCACAGTGTTTTATGGAATACTTACAGCAGATGTAGTTTCTAGTGAAATCTAAACAACTTTATCTCGACTTAAAAATATGTTTTATCTACCTACATTATCTTCATACAAACGAGTTTACAGAATTGATAATAAACAACACAATAGTATCATAAGATAACATCAAACACAGATGTTCAATTTTTTACAGAATTGATAATGAATAACAGGATTGTATAATAAGATAACATCAAACACAGATGTTCAATTTTTTACAGAATTGATAATGAATAACACAATAGTATCGTAAGATAACATCAAACACAGAAGTTTAATTACTTACAGAATTTATAATAAATAACTCTTAATCTCGAAAGGTAACATTAAATATAGATATTTAATTATTTCGGCGTTTAAATTTTATATCAGCGACATATCGAACGAATTGGATGACAAAATCAAATCTTAGATATTGTTTGCTAGGGACACATTCAAATATTTCACTTGCCATTTTATGACGTTTTCACTATGATAATTCCAAGAAATACGAATTACAAGGTTAATTTGACCGAATTACAATTATAAATTTTCACTAATTCAATTATTTTGAAAAAAAATATATATATACGTATAATTTTCATAAATAAAAAGATTAAGCCTAACTACAACTTTTAAACATATGTTATATTCTACCTACGTATTAAGCCTAACTACAACCTTTAAACATATGTTGTATTCTACCTACGTATTAAACCTAACTACAACTTTTAAACATATGTTATATTCTACCTATGTATTAAGTCTAACTACAACCTTCAAACATACGTTATATTCTACCAATGTATTAAGTCTAACTACAACCTTCAAACATATGTTATATTCTACCTATGTATTAAGCCTAACTACAACTTTTAAACATATGTTGTATTCTACCTACGTATTAAGCCTAACTACAACCTTCAAACATATGTTATATTCTACCTATGTATTAAGTCTAACTACAACCTTCAAACATATGTTATATTCTACCTATGTATTAAGCCTAACTACAACTTTTAAACATATGTTGTATTCTACCTACGTATTAAGCCTAACTACAACCTTTAAACATATGTTATATTCTACCTACGTATTAAGCCTAACTACAACCTTTAAACATATGTTATATTCTACCTATGTATTAAGTCTAACTACAACTTTCAAACATATGTTATATTCTACCTATGTATTAAGTCTAACTACAACTTTTAAACATATGTTACATTCTACCTACGTTAAAAGACAGGGACAACTTCTCGTTCGCCGAGTAAGTGATCTATCACCTTGTCTAAAGGTTTAATCTCTTATAGCAACTGTTAGTAAGACACTTTTTTAACATTCAGAATACCATACTTATATATAAACGGGCCGGGCGTGGCCTGGTGATTAGCTTGCCAAACTGTTTATGTTTTGCGTTCCGCTGCTGCAGAAACGCGCGCCGCACACTCTTTAAGGCCGTAGGTACATTATGAGATTGTCGGTTAAATCCCACTAAGTATTCGATTAGATTAGACCACCAGTTGGCGGCGAGTGCTGTTAGCTAGCTGTCTTCCCTCTTGTCTATCAGTTGGAAATTAGGATCCGTTAGCACAGTTGGTTGCGCATTTCAGGAACAAACAAACATACACACAAAACTCTTTTCTGGCGGAGCCTCGTTCATAGAGAACGTCCATGCGCTAAAAACTGCGAGACACTAATCAACATATTGTTTATGATTTCCTTAAGAGATAAACAGTATTTAGAATCCAAGACGCCTAAATTATAAGGCCAATTTTTATAAATTATTATCCTATACAGCATATCAAGTAATAAAAAAAAAGAGTAATTTATGCAATCACATTTACTGCTTCTAGGAAGCATGTGAAGTTTATAAGAGTGGACAACTTAATCCAATTATTTATGAAAAAAACAACAACTTTTTAACAAACGCAAGTGAACTCTATACTAACATACATAATAAAAACGTAACCCTCATTTCTCAGATGGGAAGAACGTACCGAAAAGCCAGAAGAGCAGAAAGTTGTACAACTTTCTTTTGAAGTATGAAAAGGAATATACACGCGCATGTTGTATGTACCAGAACGAAAGGGTGAAATATCTTATAAACTTTGTGTGCCTCACTCTTTCTTGATTAAAAGCAAGTTTTGCTCTGCTCACGTGCGACTGACGATGTTTGTTCTCTAACTCACCTAGTGAAAGAGCATCTGTACCCATGTTTAGCCCAGACTTTACGATTTTCTTTCTTTATTCTTCCGCTAAAAAATAATGTATATTTGTATTCAATGTAAGATTAACTAATTTTGAACTTTTTCTTTAATATTAATTACAGATTATGTTCGTGATATTAAGAAAACAAACATGTAGGCTAAAAAAAAATCAAAGAAAGACAAAAATGAGAAACTCTATAACCCGAACGCTTTCGAAAAGAAGACTTTTCTTCATCAGGTACAAATTACGAATGGCTACGTTAAATGTCAGAAAAGGTGGAGTAGGAATTGTATATACTTTGTTGCTGCGTGTGGCTGTAGCGTAACGTTATGCAATTATACAATCCATATTAAGGAGAACATCGTTTATATATATGAAACCAAAAGCCCTATCACTGAGTGTATGATATACAGTGTGAGCCTATGTACACTCCTTGGTTTGATGTCGCAACCAAGTTCAGAACAATATACATAACTACACAGATATTGTGTACATTATACTAAAACAATTGTTGAACTTTAACACGTCATTGCAATCCATGTCACCACGGCCGGTCACGCTCCAGCTCAGGGAGCCGCGGCCCCCTGGGGGCCGTGAAGCTTTTTCTGGGGGGCCGCCAAAAATGGGCCGAAAACAAAGATTATGACTTAATTATAATTCTAAATAAACAATGAGCCGATAAAAAATTATGTTGAATTAATTAAACGATACAGTATGTTGAAAGGATATGTTATTGTTTTTACTACGGCACTGTTTTTGAATCATCATGCTAAAGTTATAAGTTGGGGGTCTCAAACTTTTTTATTCACATCAAGGATGCCCCAGATTAAAAGAGTTTGGGAACCACTGCTCTAGCTGACGATCGTGCACATTGGATATAGCCCTGCAGTGTAGTTTCTATTGAAAAGGCTGTTTTATTCAAAGTACACCCCCCTCTTTTCTTCAGTGTTCGTTTGATAATACATCTAGTGTACGAGTACAACAATTTCTCAGCACCCGTTTTAATAGTTCAATCGCATAGAAATCCATGGACACTGCCTTCAATAACTTAACCGGCATGTCTTTTTATGGAATAACATTAATACCAGTTTCGTTTTTCATATGCTTGAAGTATGCGACGTCGAACAAATATGTCGCGGAACCAACTTGTGTACACGTGACTTATGTTGCTTTTCCAGACAGAGATACTTCTTAATTATGAAGCGTACTGTTGCCTGGAGCTCGTGGATGTCTCTTGCCACTGACCTTTGTATTCGTGGATTCTCACCTGTTGAAAAACGCCGCTCTTTGCTTACCGCGGATTGGGCACAAGTTCTTGCAGGTCTATTTTTTTGATGGTCCTGGTTACCTTAGGTTGATCATATTATTTTGTTTTCCAATGCCATTAAATATAAGCCTACAAGGGATATTCCCATCTTGGAAATTCTAAATCGCCGATCCGACACAGTTTTATGATTTCGCTGTTTGAATATTTTGCGTCGGAAAGGACTGTTATACACCCTCTCCAAAGGCGATCGTTTTTCACACTACCTAGGTAACGTCAAGCAATGTTAAAATGTAGTTCTGATACAAGCCGTTTCACTGTAACTTTATATTGGTTTTGGTTGTCACGTGACTTGCTGATTTGTATATTCAAACTCATTTGAATATAACGTAATCAACCCTTTGTATGTGTTTATAAATATTTTTATTCTGGATTGCCATGCTGGTATGATGAAAAAACTTCAAATTATATGTCATTTCTCTAGTCAGTATAAAACAACAACAAAACACACACAGATGAATTAATACTAGCGAAAAGTAAACAGAAAAAGGCGCATTTTTCAATAGAAATCGTATTATGCAAACGTCATTTATTAAAGAACCAGGATCTGATGCTTCTGTTGGAATTATGACGTACTTTTTGCGTTGTTATTGTATCTACCATCTCAAAGATATCGTGCAACGTTTTCCTCATGAATATCCATAAGGACCCGATAGTGCAACAGAAACAACATGAACTATTTTCCAATTCGCTCTTTCTTGCGTATACATAAAGTAAGGCTTTGTACGAACTGAAGTCATTAGAAAAGTTAAGTTTTAGTTTTTATATTCCTTTAGAAAATTATTAATTACATTTTCATGTCCATAACGAGCTTATTTTGTTTGCAAATTGCTGTAATTGCAAGCGTGAAATTATCTACGCTTGTGTGCTTTCTCTAATGTGAGAGCATTTGTTGACTAAACTTGTGTGTGTCTAAGATTGGAAATCAATACATTGAAAACGTAATCACTGATCGCTGGTCAGTATAAAGAATGCATACGTTGTGTACTTCTCTCCAAAATAAGATTTCGTCATGTTTTTGCCGAATAATACCTGGATAAATTCAGTAGAACTTGGTACGTATTTTCAGAGTCACTATAGATTTTATGATTCAATAAAGTTAGGGTTTAGAGGATATAGAATTAGTTCAAATCAATACTTTAAATTTGCATAAATAAATCGAAATATTTCTATATGAAAATGAGAGTAGCTGAATAGCATAAAACGCCTTTGATTTTTTTTAAAAGTTTTCCTGTACAAGATAATATTAAAGTAAAAAAGTGTTAACTGCCTTCAACTAATTAGCTAAGATATTGTTTGTCTCCTTTTATATTTTGGGTTTTTCTGGTCAACATTATGCTGTTTAGCAACATCCTTAAGTGAAGTGCAGTTATTATTGCAGTTTTTAGCCGCGGCATGGCGTCTTATAAAAATGGCTCTGAGTTTTTCCAAGTACAAACGTTTAGCTCATAGCTCCGTCATCTCTTGGCCAATTTGAGATATAATTAGAGTTTTGGATTTAGGAGGTCAAACCCTTTTGATTGATATATTTGACCACGCCCAAGGTCTCCTAGTTTAATTTATTGTAATCGTACCTAAAATATTTTCAGTTTGATGGTAGGCTGGTAGAGATCATGATGAGTAATAAAATCGAATCGGGTGTACACGTGCCCCACGCTTGGTATTGCTGGCGCAAAAACAAAAAAAGCCGATAAAAAGAAAAAAAAGTTCACACAGATTAATTTACACTAATCTTGCCAAAAAGAATTTCAAGTGCCACGGCTATTGAGGATTCCCTCTTGTTCAGTATGTTATACACTTTACTAGATTGCAAGTGTTCGCCTTTGTGGAACACTTAAGTTAGGTTTTCCTATATGCGTTTATTTTTGACTAGAATTTTTTGATTCAAAATGCTAACTTTATTTCCACTTGTTGTTCTTTTACTTTTCATTAGATAATAGAAAAAAACAACAAAAAACTCCTAAAGCAGGAAATAACGATTTGCAGGTTCAAGCCAGTAGTCACAGCTTTTCTTAGCCAGCAAAGTAAAATGACATCTGATTCCCAGTCGTTACATTTCTAAACATATTTGCTATAGATATTTCGTGTCTATTCGAAGAACGATGGTAGAGTGAGGGCTTAATTAAACGTTAAAAACGTATCCTCTACACGAATCGTTTGAGATCTTTTGCTGTTGTCCTCGGGTTTATTAAGCTCTGTATCTTCCCACTATTCCACACCTGGGTTATAAGATTTCCTTATTCTTTGATATAACTTATTTATATTAATCATTAATGACTCGTAAAAAATAAGAAAATGACGTCATAGCTTCATTTTTCACTTTGTTTTTAGCGAAGAAAGTCTGTCCCTCCACAGAATACACTTACAAGTATATCTAAGTAGAATTTAAGAGCCCGAGTTATATATATGTAAGATGTTTCTTAATATAAGTTACAGAAGGTTTTCCTAAAATCAAGAATGTAATTAGAACTTTCTTTTTACACTGGTCTACTTACCATACTATTTTCAGAAACTACACCACCAACTAACAATACAGTAACATTTTGTTTCGAGTTTATTGTTTTTATGTGCACTTAGTAACACATTTAATAGCAATAAAAGAGTACTTTTGGAAACATCTAAGACGGTACAAATCCACCATCCAACTTCTCATGTTTACAGAAATATTGACCAGCTTTTCATTAACATTTCACCTTCTTAATTAACTACAACTAATGTAAAAACGTAATTCTTAATCTACTCTCTTAACCCTCGTGAAACCTTTCGATTTCTTAGACCGTGGCTGTGTAAATTCCAACAACCATTCGACAGTGAAAACGGTGATCTTCATTTTGATATACCTTAAAACATTGCCTGCAGTCATCATAGGCCCGGCATGGCCAAGTGATTAAGGCACTCGACTCGCAATCTGAGGGTCGCGGGTTCGAATCCCCGTCACACCAAACATGCACGCCCTTTCAGCCGTGGGGCGTTATAAAGTGACGGTCAATCCCACTATTCGTTGGTAAAAGAGTAGCCCAAGAGTTGGTGGTGGGTGGTGATGACTAGCTGCCTTCACTCTAATCTAACACTGCTAAATTAAGGACGACTAGCGCAGATAGCCCTCGTGTAGCTTTGCGCGAAATTCAAAACAAGCAGTCATCATAACAAAAATCTATATTTTATGTAGTATGCCTCACCATCAATAATAGAGATTCGTTGTATTGTATGTTGGTAAATAGTTGATTTATACTAATATGTTTCTTATTTATATTTTTTATTACTAAATACTATCTACTGTTAAAGTACGCTAATATAAACGTACACGCACACACACACACACATATATATATATATTGCATTAGCTTATAAAAGTTATAGACTGTATATTCAGACAAAAGCAGTACTGAAGTCCTTATCAGTTTCAGAGTAATAAAGAAGTCGGGTAAGTAACCATAATCCAAAAGTGAAATACGTGAAATACAATTTTTAAAACTTATTTTAATATATTTACTCTTACTCGAAATAAAAACGACAACTTTCCGTTAACTCTGAGCCATACTATATCGGTTGCTACCGTAAATAAAAAATACTCCTTATTCCAGCACAACACTTTGACTAGATGAATTGAGTTAAACGTTTCGGCATGAAAACCATTAAACTGTATTAATTTCTGTGATATACTAAGATTTTGTTCTCTAGTGAAACCTAAGGGTGGGTTATTGTTATCTTTGTGTTTTGCGAAATAACAATACAATCATTTAAGTGTTATTGTTAAACTTAGTAAAAGTCGAATAAGTCGAAAAACAATTGAAAATGTATGTACAGGCTTTTGTTCAACCATTTTTGAGATAATTAAATGCTTTACTGTACAAGCTTATCTTCCTCATTTTCAAAATCATTTTCTCCTTTCATTTTTATATATTTCTGTCGTATTAAACTTTAGCTATTCTTAGTAGAGTTTATAACGATTCATTCAATTCATGATTAACTGAAGAAACAACGATATCAAAAACTTCCTGGATTTCGATCCCAGTGCTTTGAGGATTCTAGAAAACTGATCCACAATGGCCATTGTTCAATTTTATTCGGCTAGAGGTCTGGAGGATGAAACAATTGATGTAAAAAGATATTCCGTGTTTACAGTTTAATCCTATCTTTTGGCTTTGGTTTCATTTTCTTTGTTCATTCGTTCGTCTTCATATCCCTTATCTTTCTTCGTGTCTCTCTTTTGTCTCCTTCTTTAAGCTTAGTGCATGATAGGATAAATAGTGTTAGGAAGGTTGTGATGGTATTTACTTTGTAACAGTTCTGACAAGTCGATGAAAACAAATGTATTGCATATAGCTGCTGGCGGATTTGTTTTTCGTACATTAGCAACCTTATATTTCTAGGATAAAACTAGTGTCTATTTTGTGCTGTTCATTGAATGAAATTGTGATTTGTATGATTTCTGGAAAACTACGAAATGCAGAAATTTAGCACAATGTAATATAAAATGTATGTATGACTGAATGTATCGTATTCATAAAAAACTATGTCAAAAAACTGCAGCCAAATCGATTTGAAAGAAATGTAGAAATAACATTAGGAGATACTATATACCTAATGACTAAGATTAATCACAACACAGAATTTTTTTACATGAAATTTCCATCTAAAGAAAGAAAATGATAGTCGATAAATCCAAATCTTGCCGTAAGGAGGATGATTAATTTGCTGTCTGATAATGTCTTGCTCTTGAATATATATATATAGACATCCATACCAGTAGCAAGGTGATTATGACTACTCATAATAGTGTCCACCTCTTTGGAATTTGAAAGATCTGATAAGATCGGAAATAGAATCTCATTATAAACTTTAAAGCCTTTGCTCAATAAAAAAACAATCTAGTTTCCTCTAAAAATTTGTCGTGACCTTTAAATCAAATGAAACTTAATGAAACCTTCTCAAAGCATACGCCTCCAGCCATATATACATACATGTTTGGCAGATTTGAGATGACAAGAACTATCTCTCTAACCGAGAAGGAGACCTTATCGAAATAGAATTATTTTTATTCTCGGAATATTAAATTTCATAAACGCTTTATCATACACCAAAGTCAACCCTTTTGATTAATTTTACCGAACGATCTGAGATAGTTTTTTTTTGTTAATTATTGCTTCAAATGGTATTCAGAAATATTGTCATTGATTGGCGATTTGGTTTTCTGCTTGCTTTCAACTAGATGTTAAGCCTTAAATGCTAAAACAAGTACCAAAACTTGAGAACTTAAGAGTTTTCCTGTTTAGAATTCTTCAATTAAAGAGTAGTTTCATAAAAGAAGAATATGATTAAAACTCTCATCTTACATTAAGTAACAATTACATAAGATGAAAGGAGAATTGCTACCTTGTTAATCTGTTTTTTTACAATCACTAATTTAACACAAATTCACAGTGTTTAACGTCATAACGTTTTCTGTTTGAAGTACCAATTAAGTAAAGTTATTTTAAAAAAAGAAACTTCGGTGTATATTCAGCAGAAGCAAAAATAATATATATATATA